>NW_027468598.1:20971467-21048967 GCF_046254945.1 Alosa pseudoharengus | reverse complement strand
TAAACAGAAGGAATAGCAGGCACATGGCACTCAGACAACATACACACACACACACACACAAATGACTCAGTGGCTAATAACACACTACACTCAGGGATTAAAGTGAAAAAAAATCGTTTGACTGAACTTTTTTCAGGCCATAAGTCATACGTTGTTCATATCTACCTATAGAGATAGCACCCCTTTTGCAGTCGCGACCTATTGGTTTTTAATGTACAAAAAGATGCAAACAGCAAAGTAAAGGGAGTATTCGCCTTATTCACACAGCGGCCATTGTTTAAACCAAAACGAGGCTACAGGGTACACTTACTATATAATTAATGCCACCTACAGGTGAATGCATAGAACATAACAATCCTATGGTTTGTGTACCCTGTAGCCTCGTTTTAGCCGCCAATGGCCGCCATGTGAATAAGGCGAATTGAGAGTGTTCTTGATTGAGATTGAGTTTTCCTGATGAACAAAAATATATTTTAGTATCATCCCTGACCATTGCTGATTAGCCATTGCTGTTCTTTTCTACTGCAGCAATATTGTAGAAAGGCTTTAACACACTCTTATTTAATTACTTCAGGCCAAAAGTGTTTAAAGGGGAGATTTTTTTCTTGTTAATATGCAATTCAACACCAAGTAAAATCTATAAAATCAAGTTTGCAAGACTTCCCATTTCCTCATCAAAGTAACGAATCAGAACATTCTAGATATTGTTCATATTTCCATTTGTTGCCTCATCCGCATTTAATGAAAACATGGTAATTTTGAGTTTTACGGACAACTCAGTTTTCCAATGAGCAGCAATACTGTGTGTGCTCATGCAGGAGGTCTGTGCATTTGATAACGACAATCTGGAGACGGCGCTTTTGTCTTCAGCAACAGATTGTATAAGGTTGACAAGAGGTTGCGATATGGTTAAGGACAGGTCGTGTTGCGCTATGAAAGAACATGCGTAGCCTACTTTCTAAACGTAAAAACGGTCAGCCATAGATAAACGTAGCCTACCTCTGTCGTGGTGGCTAGTTGCACCAGGTAGGGAAGATGTCCTGAAGTGCACGAACGTTAACCTTATTGCGGTCTTCTGATTGGTGGCGTGCTAAAACGTTTTCCTATTGCATCCATAAACAATTTTCTTGCAGCGAACCGCGCAAAAGCAAACCCCTGGCACTTTAATTTATTTACACCATGGCTTGTTAGTTCTCCCCCGTTTCCAACAGCTGCCCATCTGCATTTATTTTTTTACTTTTGACACCTGCCTTCCTTTAGCAACGCATCCATGACAGCTAGTGGCCTTGCCAAATAGACGCACACAAATCATGACGCTAATATGAGAGGTTCTGGTAGGCCTACTGGTTATGGTTTTGTGCTATAAATTAATAATATTTTATAGCAAAGTTTTAAGTTGACTATTTTAATTGTATGGTTATTTTTTTGTCAACATAAACTCACAACCTACTGTCGTTAAAAGTGAGGCCTAAGCAAAATAGGCTACAAGGCTGTCTGTGCGTCACAAACACGACTGACCCCCTTACTCGACACGCTCAGTCAAAACCTTCCGTCGCAAATTGTGAAAAACATTGTTGTACATGTCATAACAGACGGGATAATAAATTGCATAGGCTACGGTTTATATTGCGTCGCTTTACACATGTTAGTTGCATTGATTAAAAACTGTAACAATAATAGTAGCCTACATCGGGTGGCATAGCAGGCTATCTGTTCAAGTCATAGGTGACACCCAAAATGAATGACCTCCCCTGACAACAGTTCGCGATAGTAAGTGTCTACATTGATGCACGGAAAGAACACAGCCTACGCTTCTTCTCCGAATTCGCACATAGAGCTCACAATATCATATCCAAAAAAGTTAAACGGATTGGCCAACCTCATCAGCTGTCTCGATTGTGTCACTATAATCCAACTTCCAACTTTTAGACCGTTATAGTCCTCCATACGCGTTCTTTTTTTTAAGCAAACGCCCGAGACAAGTGTGTACAACATAGCCTACAAAGCGAAACTCATGGCTGACCTAGGCTATCTTCTTGAGCGGTCACTGATTGAGACACAGAAAGTTCTCAAGAACACTATTAGGTCTTTAAACATTTACCTAATATTTGTAGTATTTGAAGGAAAAGCAAAGGTGACAGCCCCCCCCCCCCTCCTATTTTTTTTCTCATCGGATCTGCATCGATCTCAAATATGACATTTCTAAAATCAAATTGACGGAAATCCGTCCTATGACGGAGAACTTTAATCCTTGTACACTTCCTTATCAGTCTAGGAAAACCGAAGCATACACTCACTTCCACTATTTCCTCCTGGCAATATTGCTCCAGGAATTTGTAATGGCTTGAAATGGTACACCCAAAGAGACAGCCCGGCCATGGGTGTGTATTACCACCACGCCTGACCAGTCATGTCATCAGTGGCTCCTTGCCTAGTATCAGGTGTACATTTCTAGGTCAAATTGGTTGGAAGGAGACAGTCACTGTGTGTTTGGCAAACCATGGTGTTTAGCCACCATTTTCTAACCTATTCTTCTCGTATTGATAACAAGTTTTTTTCCCTCTTGAACGCTCTTCACCCCCAAAAGATTCTTTTTTTTTTTTTTCCCTTTCTCTTTTCCTACAAAACACACACGGTAAAAAAAAAAAACGCACAGCCTAGCAGTCACCGCACAGGTCTTCAGTGCACTGATCAGGACAGAGAGACCTAATTTACCCCTCCGTGGACAGGAGTCCGTTCACAAACTGGAATGGAAGGGGAGGACGGCCCTCTAGGCACAGGTGATCGATTGTGCATCAGACATCAAAGGCTCTTGGTGGGGTCGGGGGCAGGGCGGGGATGCGGAAGAAGTGAGCCTTGATTAACGATAATCATTAAGAAAAAAATCATCAGTCCATGGTACACGCTCTCAACGTCACAGGCTTGGTCTGAAAAAACGAGGCCATCAGTGAGCAGCAGCAGGTAACGTGAGTTTGAGGACGCTCAGGTGAGACGAGCAGCAAAGTCGTTATGTGCTTCCAGAAAGCAGCAGCTTGTGTGCTTTTGCGCAAACCATCACTCGTCCGCCTAACAACACACTTCAATACGCTGAATAAACCTCCATGCAGAGAGACACAAATGACAGAGGGTTGCCTGCCTGGTCTATTCAACAGAGGGGTGAGAAAACTGACGGGTTTTATCCAAGCCGAGTAGAAGCACATCTGACACTAGTCACCATTTGATGGTGGTCACATGATTATGAGCAGGGACACAGTGGTTTCTGCTCAGCTGGTGTACAAACCTGCAGCCATATACCAGCCATGGTCTGTGACCTCCCTTATATAGAGCACATACTGGATGATGTAATGAAATAATTAATTGATTTTTTTTTTAACTAATGGGCAATGTAGGTACCTCCCTCATTTGGACAAACATGCTCACGGAAACCAGACAGACAGACACACACACACACACGTAAGATAAGGCACAACAAGGAAAGTTTAGGGGATCATTTCAGCAAAGGATTTGACACAAATATAAAAAAAAAAGAATAAAAAAAACTTTGTCTTATCCAGTGGCAATTAGTACGCTTCATTAGTCCCATTTCAAACCATCCTGTTGGAAAAACAAAGTTAAGACGAGTAGCAATGAGACGACGGGGAGACAAGGCCAAACGCGACTCTGTGCAGACTGGGTCTGAGAAACAGGAAGTATCCACAAGCAGACCTGCTCCTCATTCTTAAGGCTGAGAGAGTCCTGCCCACTCTTGTGCTTTTACCCCTTTTTTACAGGTTCAGCTTGCCGTCAATCAGAGTGCTGCCATGGGAACAGGTGGCTAAAAAGGTGGGGGATCGGAGAGGGTATAGCATTCTTTTTTTACACGCGATGGACTGAGACAAAGAAGTGCTATTACTGGAGGGGTGGCGGCGCGTGTTTCGTTGGTGTATGAGCTTATACATGGTGATGAGGGTGGCGGCCGCCATACAGTTTGAAGAGACGGGTTTGAAGGACTGCCGAGAGTTCTGCTCAGGGGGGTTTTGGGTTGTGCGGTGGTGGGAAGGCCGGTGGACAAAAGGGCGTCTCAGTTCATAAGCGGGTCAGCAGGTGGCAGTAGAGCGCGCAGAGCAGGGACATGATGGAGAGATAGAAGAGGGCGAAGCCGGCCAGCTGCGCCGGAGGGGAGGCCAGGGGTGGGGGCGCCCGAGAGAGCAACTCCGCCAGCGTCCGCAGCACGCCCCTGCCCTCCCCCCGCAACACCTCCCCCACGGAGCACAGCCTCTCCTGAGAGCGCCCATCGCCAGACGACACAAACACACACACACACACACACATATGCACATGCACACACATACGGAGAAACAGAGAGAGGAGAGGAGATGGGGTGTAGAGGTAGTCATGGGGTAAGAATGAGAGGAGGTAAGAGGTTACATCATCAGAGAAAGAGAGGAAGTGATCAAAGGGAAAGAGTCATGGTTGGAGAAAGTGAGAGAGAGAGAGAGAGAGAGAGAGAGAGAGAGAGGATGAAGAGGGGAAAAAGCAGAGGAACGGTTAGTGGCAGACAAGGTCAGTACACAGAGACACACGTCATCAGTTGAGTTAGCCAGCCGTTACATAAATAGCAGCCAAGGCAGGGAAGATGACTTCCCCTCGCCTTACCTGAGGGACCCCGATTCTGCGGCACGCCTCCAGGAAGTTCTCCACATTCCGTCGACACTTGGCCATCGTCAGTTTGGGCTGCAGAAGGAGGTGACGCATAGTGTGATTAGTGATTACCGAGCACCAGTTAACACAAGGCAAAACCACCGCTGTTACACTGTGACACCCTAAATCACCAGATCAAAAGTACCACACAAGCAAGTCCACCATGGTTATTAGGGCTGTCACTTTTGTGAAAAAATCCTGTTCGATTTTTGAGACATAAGTGTTCATTGAATCGATTGTAAAATCGATTTTTTTATGTCTAAAGACGTTTCCATTTTCAACGCCAAATATAGGCCAATCCACAAACAACTGCATTAGGACGAACGTAAAGAGGGAGCTTGTAGACGCAAGCCAGCAATATTTCTGATGATTTATTGGCGTGAAGTTTCGTGCACAATGACAAACAGAAGTGCAACATTCTCGAAAACCAGTAAGCCGAGTGGACTGCCATTACATCAGTGACATGACCGCAGGCTTCAACGTAGCTGTGTCTGTGTTTACGATTAGAAATGTCAAACAAATTTCGCCTACGTAGAACTCGATTGCACAGTTTGCGTAGCCTACCGCTTTGTTCTTCTCCATAGTTTGATATACCAAAAATCCGAAGTACTTCCACATCGAACTCCTCAAGTTATTAGGGCCTATCACTCGTCTCTCTACATGTCGCACAGGTTGATCGCGTTGTCCTCTATTTTTTGGCAAAACACGAGCAGCACAGCAGCTGATTGAAACAGCTGTTCCCGGTGCGTAAAATTGGTGGGAATTTTCTTTTTAGCTTTCGCAATGCTTTGTGCACTTCGGAATTCTTTTATATTTGGTTAAAATCGATTCCATATTTCAGTTTTCGAAACTTGTGTTGTTTGGTCCAATCGATTGTGCAATCGATTTTCGAACGTAAAGTGACAGCTCTAATGGTTATATAGCGGAACACATGCACTGTGTGTAAACAGAGTCGTTTTCCCTCTCATCTTAATAAAGCATGTCAATAATACATTCTGCCACTACACAATA
This sequence comes from Alosa pseudoharengus, assembly GCF_046254945.1. Classification (NCBI taxonomy): domain Eukaryota; kingdom Metazoa; phylum Chordata; class Actinopteri; order Clupeiformes; family Clupeidae; genus Alosa; species Alosa pseudoharengus. The sequence continues at coordinate 21,043,276 of NW_027468598.1, read as the reverse complement.
TAGGCAAGTATTAAATTATGATTACTGATTTCTAATCTGCTCTAAACACATAACTTTGCATTTTGTTTTCTACTGTATTTGCCCTTCAGCAAAGCTGCTGAACCCCAAATACTTTACAACCAGTTGCTTAATACCCCACCAGTGTTATCAACACATACGGCATATGGCTTGCTGCAGCTCTAACTGTTAAGTCATCTGAGAGGTCAGAGTAAGAATGCAAATACTAAGCCCATTCCCTTCCCCCCCGGGCTTTTCCCCCAAGACGCACCACAGCAGGGGAGGGGACGTGGATGCTGGGCACAGATCTGGGCCGCACGTGGTTGGCCAGGTGGCACAGCACCACCCCGTCCGTCAGCGCTGCGCCCAGGTCACTGGGCAAGGACACTTTCAGCCGGCACTCAATGTTCTGCAGAGAGAGAGAGAGAGAGAGAGAGAGAGAGAGAGAGAGACACATAAGACCACACCGCATACTGTCAGGACGTTTCGCAACAATGAGCACGATGCTGCTGCACACTAGTCAATGTCAAGACAATGCAGCAGGAATGACGCACATGCACGCCTCACACGCACACGCACGCACGCACGCACACACACAATTTATCATTAAATTAGCTGAATGGAACTTAGCGTAGGTAATTTAAATATTAAATTTGACCAATTTTGTTGGCAACTACAAATCAAGTCCAAATCTGCAACAACTGTGCTGTGGTCTGTTGTAAGAAATGAATTGATGAGAAGGTATCACTACGATCACCCGTCTGTACCTTTCTCAGTTGATCCACAAGCTCCGCCTCTTCTCCCACAAGCACCTGGGTTGGGGTGGGTGTGGCTTCCTCAGGCTCTGACCGAGGCACTGTGGAGTCACCTAGAGAGAGAGGGAGGGAGAGAGAGAGAGAGAGAGACCATTTCTCAAACATATGTAACCCTCAAGGTGCCTCGTCACACAATTTCTAACTCATGCACATACATACACACACACACACAGGTTTTTTTCCCCGAGATATTGGTAGGAAATGCACAAGTGAGTGCAACTTCCAGAACATAAACAAAGGCCTTTGAAAGCCAGCAGCCTTCCTGCTTATCAAACATTTATTTGCTTGTCTGTCAATTTCACAAACCCTCCTTTTGATGGCACTGAAAGATAACAGGCTTAAATTGATTTAGGAAAACAAGTTGGATGTGTCTGGTGTTCTGCTCCCTTTTCACACATTACTTATAGAAACTGATCAGGTGTGCAGGTGACGGTCAGCTGTACTCCTGCTGACCGCACAGTAACTTTCCCTCTAACAGTTTTAGTGGCCTTTTCTGCTAGTATTGGCCACTGCCTCATCCACACAGGGATGGGTGAAAAGAGTTGCATTTAGGGTGGACTGACAGCTGTACAAGTGCGCTTTTAGCAGCAGGCCCGTCCAATTGTAACAAAAGTGCAGGATGAGGACATCTAATTGAATTACACCAAAAGCGACAACACCTTTTTTCTGCTTGGGCAGGCCAACATTTCATTTTCCTCGAGCAGGGAAAAAAAACCTGAATACACACACGCACACACACACAGAACAAAACAAAAGTACCCTTACTGGGAATTTACACCACAAGTGAGATGTAAGCAAGAGTGAAACGTAAATTAATCAATTTTCACTGCCTCCGTCTCTAACAAGACACAAAAATGTGTATTTCTATGTGTTCGCTTCACATACACACTGTAAATAGAAGTAAAGCGTAAAACGCACTCAAGGCAGACGGGCCACCGAAAAACGCTTCAATAACGCCTCTGATGTAATTTCCCAGTTCCACACAAAAAAAGGACAGACTCCCTCTTTCAAAGACACACACTTCCATGGTTATTCATATGCACACACATAAAATGGGTTAGAACATTAATCTCCTGTGACAGCTGGAAGTCTATTGGTGTTAATTAACAGCCCTGCTGATTAATCCTGGTGAATGGAAAAGGGTCAACACACACACACACACACACACACACACACACACACACACACACACACAGATCAGCACCCCCACACACAAGCCACACCAATGGCAAGCGAAGCAGAATGCAGTGAGGTCAATGTGACAGAAGCGGCCAAGGCCTTGCAGAGGGCAGCACCACTGCTAAGAGGTGACAAACACAAGCGAGTGGACGACGTGGTCGTCAGCAGAGCGTCTAACAGCATAACAGAGGGTCCCCCTAAGAGTCGCGACCCCTCCGCATCCACCACAGTCATCACCACCCACCTCTCTTCTTCTCCTCTCTCTGGCTGAGGCGGTACAGGAAGCTGTCGGGTCTCGGGGTGGGGCCGCGGCAGGAGGGCGGTGCAGTGGGACCGGGGAAAGAGGGTGATTGGAGGGCTGCAGGCGAGAGATGGGCGTGTGGGCCAATCGGAGAAGGAAAAGGGTGTGGGGAGGTGGTGAATTTGGTGAGCAGTGGACAGTGAATGGAGAAGGCACTAGCAGGTGAATGGATATTGTGTGGAGGTGTGTGAGTGAGTGCCAGTGCGTGTTTTGGGAGATCGTGGGTGGGGAAATGCTCAGCACTAAGAACCCGCATGGGACAGGCTTATAATGCTCAGCACTAAGGTATGAGCTACACCAGGCGCGTAACTGAAGCGTTCCGTTCGCGACGCGTAAAATCCATTTTAGATGTATTTTTTTCGAACGTACGCCCCACTGTCACGTCTGGTGTAGCTACTTCCATTGATTATAATGGAAGCTAATTGTTGCAGCAGACGCAACGCTAACGGATGCTTCAGTTACGCGCCTGGTGTAGCTCAGCCCTAAGAACCCGCATGGGACAGGCTTATAATGCAAGACAGACATAATACTCAGAGAGCCAAAACAACGGCAGACTCCATCAAATGGACAATGGGACCAAAACAAACTGCAAAGGACACTGCAAAAGGTGACTGTAGCAAGTGCTATGCTAGCTATGCTCACAAGCCAGTGGCTCAGACACTTACCTGTGGGTGCCAAAGGTGAGCGGTCTTCCCCTTGCTGTGCACAGTCCAGAAAAGGGGCAAGATGGGACAGAAAAAGGCAGATCATTTAGAACGTATGGTAAACGTATGGTGAACGTATGGTGAACCTGTAGATCTTTAGAGCATAACCTAATCTGCCATTTCAAAGGTTAAGCATTTTACCAGCTGTGTATCCTCTTGACATTCCTAAATGCTACATCGCTACTGAATCTCAAATCAGACCAAGTCCCTATGCAGCCATTATAGGTTCTCAGCAGTGAGAGCTTGAGCTACCCTGCTTGGCAGCAGTACCTGCAGTGGACAGGAGGGGGCGGTGTCTGAGCCATGAGAGACACACCCATCCATGGACATCCCAGGCAGAGACTACAAGCGCAGCGCAGGGCCAAAAAGACAAAGAGGAGGAAACGATGTAGGAAGGAAAATAAAGGAAGAAAAATGACCATTTAAAGGAAGAAGAATATAAAAAAAAAAGGATGAAAATGTAAAGACAGACAAAAGAACATAGAAAAAACAGATTTACATAACAATAAAACATGAAATTAGCAGGGATTAAAACCGAAATGATAAAGACATAGAGAAAATTGAAAGAAGGAAGATAAGGACGAAACAAAAGGAATAATAATGAAAGAATGAAACGGGGAAGAAAGATCATGAAAAGAAGGAGAAAGATATTAAATGTTAGCCATTACTGCAAGCACAGTGCAAGTACTTCTGTTGATATATTGAAGTAAACACACACACAGCATGCAGCACAGATATAGGCCACAATACAACACTGTGTGTGTGTGTGTGTGTGTTTGTGTTTGTGTGGACTATATATGTGAATATACTGGTTTTGAGCCAAAAAACATTACGATTGGTAACCATTATTTCAGTATATGTGGTGAGAGAGGGAGTGTGTGAGAGGAAGTGGGTAGAGGTTGTGTGTGTATGTGTGCGTGTTTGTGTGTGTGTGTGTGTGTGTGTGTGTGTGTGTGTGTGTGTGTGTGTGTGTGTGTGTGAGTGTGAGTGTGTGTGTGTGAGTGTGAGTGTGTGTGTGTGTGTGCGCGTATAAACGTTTTAAGTATGTGTGATTGTTTCACCTGCTTGTGAGTGCCTGGCCTCCTCTTTATAGTGTTGGTGTCAGTGTCTATCTCAAACACCCTGAGAGGCTGGTACTCGCTCTGGCAAAGGCGGCCAGGCCGAGAGAGAGAGAGAGACAGAGTGAGAGAGAAAGAAAGAAAGAGAGAGAGAGAGAGAGGAATAGTGGGACAGAAATAGTGAAAGAGAGAGAGGTGTCAGAAGGGAGAACCATAGAGAGAGAGACAGATAGAGAGAGAAAGAAAGAGACAGGAATGGTGGGAGAGATAGAGAGAGGTGTCAGACAGAAGAGATTGCCAGAGTGAAAGAGTGAGACATAGAAAGAAAGAAAGAAAGATAGAGCGAGAGAGAGAGAGCGAAAGAGGGGACAGCAGAAGGGAATGCCAGAGAGAGAGAGGAAGAGAGAGAGAGAGGAAGAGAGAAAGAGAGGAAGAGAGAGGGGACAGCAGAAGAGAGCAGAAGCTTTGAGCCGGGGTAGGCAGGTAGGTTACTGCACAGCAGGGAGAGGGAGCTCGTGTTAGTCCAGTCACAGCTGAGGACAGGCAGTAGGGACACAGAGGAGGAACACACCCCAGCAACCCAACACAGTACAGTACAGTACAACCCCACAGGCACAACGCCTGCCTAGTAGACACTCGCCATCACTGTCTTACACACTGCTCATCATTCTAGTCAATATAAGCATTACTATCTCATTACTTAAGATAATAGACAGATATAGATAATAGAGATGCAATATTACTTCCACAAAGAAAAACATTAAAACTATCAAAGAGGCAGACAAGGTACAGACAAGGCAAATCAAGATTAACTTTGTGACTTAATGACTGGGTGTTTGCTACGATTGGTGATGGAATCGTGTGTACTTGTTACATCCACCAATCATAACAAGGGATTACGAGGAGGAAGTTTGGGGGAAAGTTTGCGGGAGATGATGTGATTGGGTGTGAATGGGGGAGGGGGCGGGGTAAGCAGGGAGAAGGGGCCACACTGTGCAGTCAGACTCTTACCATGAAAAGGGCGGAGTCATCCGTGTGGGTAGAGCGTCTGGAGGGGTACACAGTCTGGGAGGGACGGGGAGAGAGGGAGTGAGGACGGACACACACATACACACGGACACACACACACCCCAAGACACGCATGCACACACACACACACACACATACATACGGACACGCATGTGTGCGCACACACACACACACACACACACGCACGCACGCACGCACGCACGCACGCACGCACACACATATATGGACACGCATGTGCACGCACGCACGCACGCACACACACACACACACACACACACACATACATATGGACACGCATGTGTGCGCACACACACACACACACACACACACACACACACACACACACACACACACACACACACGGATATGCATGGGAACAATCATGGACTCACACACTCACAATGCAGACACACACACACTTGGACACACAGGTATGGACAGACATGTGCACAAGCGGATGTACACAAACACATTTTCACACACACACATACACCCACACACATGCGAGGGGTACAGAAAGGCAGCTACAACATATGGTCCGGCTTTAAGCATGATGGTAGAGGATGGACAGAATGGTGAAAAAGAGGAATAGAACGAAAGAGGGAGGGGAGAACACTCAAGTAAAGAAGAGAAACAGTAAAAAGCAGAGTTTCAATGGGACAACGAGAGCCAAGAGCACACAGAAAGAAATACCACCCTACTGTCAAGAACAAGACAAAAGCAACAGAAGGGGAATAGCCCTGGAAATACTGCCGCAGTGATTCCAGACATGGCCTATTGGAGGGTTTTAATAACTGGGCACCGCTGGTTACTACTGTTGCTATGCGTGCCATCTGTTGCAGGGACTTCAGGAGGACAGAGATACACACTCACCTCGCCGTCTGTAGGGCTCAGCTTAGTAGGGCTCTGGGTGGCTTTGTGCTGTAAACGCACGCAAACGCACACGCACACGCACACACACACACAGAGACACACACACACACACACACACACACACAAAGAGTGTCAAATAATGGTCAGACTCAAATAATGGTCAGACTCATGGCTTGGTCATGACTACCTGGTTTCATTGACCAGTGTCTCAGGTTTACTGTGTGCATGCGTGACAGCGTGTTTATGACTTTAGACATTCTTGTAATATAATCTTGCAATTAAGCACGTCCGAATCTGAGCATGTGTGTGACAAGAAGTGAATCATATTTTCTGTCTGTGGGGGCCCATTGGTGTGAATCCACACACTGAGCTTGTGGCTGTTTAGCCAAAGGTCACACTGAAGTCCCCCTGAGCTTTTCTGAGAAGTCTGTCTGATGTGTCAAAGGTAATCTGAGGTCTACAGTATTAGGTGAGGTATGATATTGTGAGACTGTGTGAGGGAGAAAGTATGTACAGATGTGAACATGTGCGTAAGTTCAGCGATGAAGCTCAATTTCTTATTCTGCGTGTGTGTGTGTGTGTGTGTGTGTGTGTGTGTACATATGCACATTGACATCAGTTATTGGAATCTCTTTGGAATGAAGAGTACAATAATGTGTTATGTAATGGCCGTGTAGCGTTCGTGTGTGTGTGTGTATGTGTGTGTGTGTGTGTGTGTATGTGTGTACCTTGACGTAGCTCATGACGGCGTCCCTCTGGACGGAGCGCGTTTTGTGCCGCTCCTCTTCGTACCGCAGTGCTGCCAGCTGGGCCTCCCGCCGCACGCGTTCCACACCGACCCCTGACCTCTGTGAGATGGACATGAGGAGAAAGAGAGAGAGGTGTAGAGAGAGAGAAAGAGAGAGAGAGGGAGACAGAGAAAGAGACGGATGAATCAGAGTTTGCAGAGGAACAGACACTAGAGCACTCAAAGACTAGGAAAGATTTTCACAACCGATACGAAGACCACACACAGATAGAAAAACACAAAAATAGACAGATAAACACGTGTCCACACCCATAAACAGACTCACATAGAGACCTACACATTCAAGCACGCACGCACACGCACACGCACACGCACACGCACACGCACACGCACACGCACACGCACACGCACACGCACACGCACACACACACACACACACACACACACACACACACACGAAACTGCAGTAGCTCTTACCTGGCCCTGTGCTGTAGAGGATGTGGGACTTGCTCCATCTGGAACACTTCTACAGGGAAAAACACAGAAAAGTGACACAAACATCTAAACACCCTATCATTTGTTAATTAACTACAGCCTTGTGTATTATTTAGTAGTTAGTAGTAGTTTAGCAGTTATAGGTTAATTTCCTTTATTTTATGTTTATTTACCTCCTTTAGTAAAAAATAACAGGGTCAAAATAAATTCAATATGAATAGCATCTGAGCATAATAATAGGACTACTAGGGACATGTGGGTGCATGTGGGAAGTAGTGTGTGTGTGTGTGTGTGTGTGTGTGTGTGTGTATGGTTGTGTTTCCTCTGAGGGCAAACTGACGCAGTGGGAGAGATGTCGTGTCTGCACCTGTTTTGGAGGGAACCGTGTCGCCTCGGGTCATCTGTCCTCGTGTCTCTTGAAGAACCGGACTTCACAGGAGAACCCTACAATGTGTGTTGTAGTGTAGGTTTAGTATCGTAGACATACAATATATGTACACACAGTGACATACTTACATTCACATAGACACATGCACTAGGGATGTGCATTTCAGGCAAAAATACTATTTGATAATCACTGAGAATTAGTCGACTATAAATCGAAAGTTGCCCTGCCCCCCACATTGGGAAATTTCATTTATTTATATCTTTATTTTTGGAGACAAAACTATTATCGCATTAGCTATTCAATATGCTATAATTAAATAAACTATTGGATATTCAAAAATTGTGACCCTTCCCTAACATACACACAGACACAGACACAGACACAGACACAGACACAGACACAGACACACACACACCTCTCTGGTGATCCGCCGCTCTATGTAGGCCATGAACTGGGAGCTGAGGCTGACGGCGTCTGACGTCCGGCTCCTGCTGCTGCGGCCCTCCTCCTCTTCCTCCTCACCTGTACAGCTGTCGATGAAATCGATCTGCTCAATCTCCGACTCCACTGACAAAGAGAGACAGGCAGACACACACGTTTACAATTAGCTGACACTTTTATCCCAAGCGGCTCACATACAACAACTACTTACACTAACACGCACGCAGGCACACACAATCACACATACACGCAGACACACACACAGGGTTTGGGATGGACAAAAAGAAAGAAAACCACAAAAAGACCACAATCACACTGTTCATGTCCACTGTGGAATAAGAAAATAACCATCATTTTAGTGTTGAAATGTTGACTGTTGAAAGCACTGCTATTCTAAAACTATGTTATCATTTAAACAGCACATTTTGGAACAAGTCTGTGGTGTCCTTCTCGCGTACACTCACACACAGACACTGATTAACGCACACTAACAAACATGCAAACAGACACTCATGAATAAACATGCAAAGATACACACAAACACACACAGGACATACACACAGACAGACACACACACACACACACACACACACACACACACAAAAAGAGGAAGTATCTCACATGTGCCGTTGGCGACGACCGAGCTGTGTTTGCTTTCGTCGCTGCGCTCCCTCTCCCTCTCCCTCCGTTGCCTCTGCTCTTTGGTGATCTCCGCCACTCTCAGAGGCAGGTCCGACAGCTCGTCCGTCGGCTGCAGGGGGACAGAGGGAGAGAGAGGGAGAGAGAGGGAGAGGGAGAGAGAGAGAGGGAGGAATGGGGGGATGGATGGAGGGATAGGGTGGGACGAGTGTAGACAGGAAAAAGCCATGGAGGAAAGGGGGACACGGGAGGGGAAGCATTAAAGAGAGAGAGCGAGGGATGAGAAGACAAAAGAAGAGCACAGAGACAGGAAGGGCGATGAGCTCCCAGAGGTCAACATGTGTGAAATACGTCACTTAAGCTCAGGGGTTGCACGTGGCTGTCTGCCCTCTGGGAACAGCTGTGTTATTGTGAGTGTGTGTGTGTGTGTGTGTGTGTGTGTGCGTGTGTGTGTGTGTGTGTTTTCATATGATCTAATAGACCTAATCAGATCAAGGTTTGACTGAACGCTCAAAATCCTTTTCTCCATGGGCAGATATCAGTAGTCTCAGTCTGACAAAGTTATGCCTAAAATGCCAGGGACAATATTTGTTTGCTAGCTAGAAGTTAATAAACAACAGAATTTATGATTGACAATTTTATGGAACCGAGCTCAACTGCTGGTTCTGTGTGTGTGTGTGTGTGTGTGTGTGTGTGTGTGGGTGTGTATGTAACTGTGTGTTCATATGATCTAATAGACCCAATCAGATCAAGGTTTGACTGAACTCTCAAAATCCTTTTTTCCATGGGCAGATACTAGTAGTCTCAGCCTGACAAAGTTATGCCTAAAATGCCAGGGACAATATTTGTTTGCTAGCTAGAAGTTAATAAACGACAGAACTTATGATCGACAATTTCATGGAACAGAGCACAACTGCTGGTTGTGTATGTGTGTGTGTGTGTGTGTGTGTGTGTGTGTGTGTGTGTGTGTGTGTGTGTGTGTGTGTGTATTACCTCATTGCCTGACCATCTCTTGTCTCCGCTGTCCACGCTGTTGAAGCCAGAATCCAGTGCTCCATAAGGCCGGCCGGGATACAGTTCCTCCACACTGCAGACAAACCATCACCACACACACACATCAGACACAAACACATCTGTCTGCAGTATCCGGTTGTTAAGTCATGATGCAATAACGTGCCGATAATTCTTTCTCCAGGTCCAACTGGTCCCAGAGCCACTTGTTTAAAAATAAATAATTTTAGAGTACTATACTATATTCAGAGTAGCCGCTAAGAAAATTGTTATTCTACTACTCACTTGCTCACTAAAACTAACAAGGAGGCCTGAAAATGAGTGAGAGAGTGAATACACAGTGTGTGTGTGTGTGTGTGTGTGTGTGTAGTATTCAGGTGTTCTGGGCATGCAGTAGACCTCTGGAGGGTGTAGGCTCAGCATATGCACATGTGTGATGCACAAGAACATATCTGACATAAGGTGCTGCTGATGGATGTCCAGCCAGAGCCTCTGGCAACTTGCCCTGACCTGTGATCTTTTCCCTACTCCCTACTCCCACACCCCAGGCTTGCATGTCTCCCTCCCTCTCCTGCTAGCTGTGTCCAGCGCTTCCTTTACTGCTGACCCACATCCGCACAGCCTCCTCTGGGCACTTCCTTTGGACACAAACTGACAACACAGTGACACAGTACAAGTGATGGCACTGTCTGAGTGTAAGTGTGTGTGTGTGTGTGTGTGTGTGTGTGTGTGTGTGTGTGTGCGTGGGTGCATCTGTCTGTCTATCTGAGGTAGAAAAGTAAGAAGGGAGAAGAAAGGTTAGAAAAAGAGATGACAGAAGGAGATGATGGCAATGAGGGAGACAATGCTCTAAAAGAAGAAAAAAGAAAAGGGTTGCAGGAAAGCAATTTAGAAAATGAGCAAGAAAGAGAGAGTGAGCATGTGTGTGTGTGAGTGAGAGAGAGAGACAGAGAGACAGATAGGGGAAACATAGTGCCCCCTCCTCTGGTGTTCTATAGCTGTCTCTCAGTAAACAGCTGTTTCCAGGGCTGCCCCTTCAGCGTTGCTGCTGGCATTCGACATGCCTGTGTGTGTGTGTGTGTGTGTGTGTGTGTGTGTGTGTGTGTACTCGATTAAACACAGACAGAGTGTCTCTTTACACAGGCAGGAGGCAGAATGGAGCAAGTGACAGAGCACACACTGTTTGAGACTGTTTAACTGTCTGTGTGTGTAAGAGTGAGGGTGAGAGTGAATGTTTCAGTGTGTTAAATGCAGTGTGTTTAAGAGTGAGTGAGAGAGTGAATGTTTCAGTGTGTTAAATGCAGTGTGTTTAAGAGTGAGGAAGAGTGGCTGTTTCAGTGTGTTAAATGTGTGCATAAACTCACTTAACCTGTCTGTATGACTCATGGCCAAAAGATCTCAGATAAGCCCACCCGAAGCAGGTTATACATATAGTCTACTATGGTGTGTGTGTGTGTGTGTGTGTGTGTGTGTGTGTGTGTGTGTGTGTGTGTCCGTCCCTTACCAGTTCCCGAATAGTGGTCTCCTGTCGTAGTCTGGGAGGTCAGGTGCTGTCTTGCACGCCTCCATGTTCAGATATTTAAATATGTGGATCTTCCCCTTTATACAGATCTGTCAGGAGATAGGAGAACAGAACGCATGACTAACATGTCCCGACACAACTCAACCACACCAATGGCTCCCTTCAGATCATCTTTTCCACTGGAGGCTGGACTGTGTGTGTCATTGTGAGTGTGTGTGTTTGCAAACAATTATCAAAAGCAATTTGTCCTGTTTAAGGATGTGGGTTTGTCAATTACTGTAGTTTTCAGGTACAGCTAAATGGGTTTTTAATAACGTTAATAACGACTTCAATTGTAAATCAAGCAGACAACACCTTAAGACTCAGCAAAGCTTTGTGTTTTTGCGTGTGAGTGTGTCTGTGTGTGATAGAGCAAGTATCTGTGTATTTGTGTACAAACTGAGCGTGTGTGTGTGTGTGTGTGTGTTACCTGTGCAGGGGGGCTCTGTAGGGGGTTGTTGTCTAACACAATGCTCTGTAAGTGTCGGAGGTTGCGGTAGCAGACGGGGATGGACGTCACCTTGTTACAGGAGAAATCCAAACGCACCAGAGGCAGCTCTGCCAGCTCTGAGCAGCACAGAACATAACACAGTCAACAGAACATCACAACCACAGGCCACAAAACCGCAACAGAGATTTATGGGAAGGAATATACAACCAGGTCGTCATTACTGCTGAGTACATTCTGACTCTGTCTTGTGTTGCCATGACAGGATTCATAGTGCAATAATGGCTTAGTGGTTGTACATTGTCCCAACTTTTACAGAGCTTCATGTTCAAAATCAATTAATATCAATGCTAAATCATATTACTACAGTTTAATAACTAGCTAACAAGCTTCTGTGTAGCCCATCAGAACTTCACAGCTAATGATGTAACAAAGAGTGGTTGCCTATGGCAGGGGTTAAAGCGTAACTCTCGCCAAAATGCATCCTAGGCTCTTTTTGTGAATGTACCCGAGTCAAACATTCGTTTAAAAGCATAATTACGTCCGAATCGCCACTTTTAAGCTTGACCGTATTGTTGTTTTTCGGGTCAAATGGCCTTTTGAATGGGAGTGCTACGGGCACTACTATTTTGATGCATGATCGCGTCAAAATAGCTATTTTTAAAACACTAAGAAGGCTTGACACAACATGAAACTTTGACCGAAGTATCACCAGGTCTCTACACATTAACTCAAGCATTGAGAACATTGTGCATTTTGTACAAAAAAGATTTTGTACAACTCACTTCTTGACTGGCAAGATGGCGGCAAGCAGAAAAACCAAGTGCGTTGTTAGTAGTAGTGCCCCTAGCAATCCCATTCAAAAGGCCATTTGACCCGAAAACGACAATACGATCAATCTTAAAAGTGGCGCTTCCAACGTAATTATGCTTTTAAACGAAAGTTTGACTCGGGTACATTCACAAAAAGACCCTAGGTTGCATTTTGGAGAGAATGTTCAGGCTTTAATGTTCAGGTGAAGCTTAAGAAAACACAAAAAAGACCAATCGGAATTAAGCACTGCATAAAGTTGCGGAATGATAAAGTTACATTAGTGGGAATCATCAAGGATTCGTTTTAATTTCACAAAAAAGATTTAAAGATTTAAATCCCAAAATACAATAATTCTTTAATATTGTATGAATTTGTGACTAGAATTTTGCTTAACAAAAAATAAATAAATAAATAAAAACAACAAACAAAGAATTAGGGACTCGTCATGACCATTCAGCAGACTCAGTATGGATGCAACTGATTTTGTTACACTACTGACCATAAAGCACTAAATTCAAAGCATATTTAAAACACTACTAATTAAACCAATAGACTGATTGGCATCTAATGCGATTCAATAACTCTCAACTATCTCAATACTTAACTGCACTGATTTCCAGCCCCTCTCCTAGGTACCATTACCACAACATTAACAAAACAGTGAACATGTAAAATTACAGGGCAAATGCATAACACTAAACCGCACACAGCACAGTAGTAAACACATGGTTATCAGCATCAACACAAATGCACACAGCACAGTAGTAAACACATGGCCTTACTTCAGTGTTATCAGCATCAACACAACAACCCATAACACAAATCACCAAAACATTACAACTTGTAGAACATCAGAGTCTTTTCAAACACAGCTCAAGCAACAAAACCATGCTCAGTGCAACAAGGTGCAACTGTCACCAGATGTCAACACACTCTCATACACACACACACACACACACACACACACACACACACACACACACACACACACACACACACTCTCTGTGCTGTACCTGGGGGCAGGCGTGCCAGGTGGTTTCTGCGGATGTTAAGGTCCCGCAGAGCCTCCAGCTGTCCCACTTGGGAAGGCAGAGTCTGGATCTCATTGCAGCTCACGTCCTGCTCCCAGCGAAAACACATAAAAGTGTCAGACAAACGGAGAACATACACTGAAACTGGACAGGCATTCTGCATCAACCAACTTAATACACCTGATTCTCAAAGAGCTGGAAAGGACAACATATATATACACATATATATAGTGTCCTTCCCAACTCTTTATGGTATATAATTTAGCAGACGCTTATATTCAGTATATATGTATATATAAAGTGGCCACTTTCCCATAAATGGATGAAGTCAAGTCCTTGACCAAACGTTTTTTTTTTCCCTAATGGACACCTTCATTGAAGCCCTTTTTTAGTCAAGTACTAGACTTATCTATGCTCGTAAAACCAGCTAACTAACAATGTCTATGTCCATCATTCAGTGTAGTCTGGCATGCTCCATGCATGTACAGACATGAATCTTCATAAAAAAATAATAATAAGGGCTTATATCAAGTATGCGAAATAGGTCTGTCAACATAACTCTGTAACCAGGTTTAAAGGAGAAATACTAGCCTGGCAGCTACAGTGCTACACTCTGGGGGCATGAACATGGGGGCTCATGATCATGCCCCCAGAGTGTAGCACTGTAGTTGACTGGAAGCTCTAAATGTTGGCTCCAGCAACTCAAGCTAGGTAAACCAACTGTTTTCTGACAGTACTCAGTGATCTCGAGAAATGGAGATCTATTTGAAAAATTGCCGGATTTCTCCTTTAATGACAATAATCATTTACACTGCTAAAAAACGGGGACACATACATTTTTTCAAAATTGCTATAATAATTTTTTTGAAACCGTCTACCCTTTTCTCCATTCTCAAACAACATTCATAAAAGCTCTGACACTCCTTGCAAAAAACAAACAATCACCTCAACACAATTTCACCTGTGCTTAAAACCAAACAAACGTCTGATCAATGGCTACCGATCCAATGAGTGACTGAAGTGTTAGCTTAATTTTTTTTTGGAGCAGTGTGTAAGTGTGTCATGTGACTGTGGGTGCCGGATGCCCACCAGTTCAGTGAGCTGTCGGAGTTGGCCCAGTTCCTCGGGCAGGGACACCAGCTTGTTGTTGCAGGCGATCAGGACCTTCAACGGCAGGCTGCACACTGGAGCGGGTAACGTGGACAACTGGTTCCGACTAGACGGGAGAAAAAAAGAGAGAGAGGAGGAGAGGAAAGATAGATAGACAGATAAGAGTGGGGAGGGACAGAGAGAGAGAGAGAGAGAGAGAGAGAGAATAAATATTAGTAGGTGTTGGTGTGTAGGTGTATTTTTCCGGGTGGAAGGGAAACTTCCATCCTCCCTAAGTGGGCCAACCATGTGGATCCGTTTAGCTGCACAATTCTCGAAAGAGGAACTAGAACTGATAAATAGGTTCAGATGGTGCAGCACATGGGTGAGAAAACACACACACACACAAACAGGAATTTATATGTCCTGTGAACTGTAGATATCGATCACGTCAATTTAATTAAACATATTATTAAACATATCTTATAAAAATGTATCTGTGAAATACATGTTACATGTATAGCCTTTTGTGTGTATTTGTCACAGCCACAGTGTACTGTAGATTACCTGATGTTTAGGTAGGTGAGGGCCTGCAGGTTGACTAGGCTGTCAGGCAGAGAGCGTAGGCAGTTCTGATACAGGTTCAGATTCTCCAGGGACACAAACATGCACACCTCCACTGGCAACTCAGGCAGCCTATTCCGAGACAGATCTGGAGAGAGAGAAGAAAAGGCAGAGAGAGAAAACGTGAGAGAGATAGAAAGAGAGAAAGAAAGAAAACCGGGGAAAGAGACAGGAGGAGGTGAAAAACAGAAAGGAGACAAAGAGAAGGAGGAGGAAACAAAAAAACAAGTGGAAAGAGAGAAAACAAATGAGTGCTAAAATTAGCTGAAAAACAACCCCAAACAAGTGTGTACCATTCCTGAGCCGTGAGGCCTGAAGACCGAGCTGCTGGCCTCGCCGCCTCTGATCCTGAGCCCAGAGAGTTGCCGTGGCGACGCGCTCCACTCCTCACAACCCAGCTGAATCCTCTCTTTCTTTCTATCTTTCTTCCACACTTTCTCTCACCTCCCCCCCCCCCCCATTTCCCTGACTTCTTTCCTTCTTTTTCAGTTATTCCCATATTTCTCCTCCCCACCCCCCAATTCCTCCTTCATTTTTTTCTTGTCTGTCCATCTCCTCCTCTCTCATCTCCACAGCTGAGCCCACAGATGCCCCACACATGCTCCACATGTACCCAGACAGGAACACAGGCGCACAAGCAGAGGGCCACATTGCCCTACCGGCCGTCTGCCTTGTCCACCAGGCCCCTGCAGACAACATGCAGATTAGTATCAGCCCAGCCCTTGCCCCAGACTCAGACCACATTCATACAGAGAGAGAGAGAGAGAGAGAGAGAGAGAAAGGGAGAGAGAGCGTGTGGGAGAGGAGAGAGAAAGAGAGAGAGATGAAGGGTGAGCGAGAGACAGAAAGGGAGTAAGTGAAAGAAAGAATTGTACACCCAGGGATCTCTGATAAAGCTTCCCATGGCTTTCCAAAGGGCCTGTTGAATGACACAGAGGGTAAGAGAAGTTCACAGCCCTGCAGTGGCGTTGAGGCCATGCTAAGTCTTTGTAGTTTACACTTTTAATGACGCCATTTTTTACCCTTATACCTATGGGCTGCAATAAAAAAACGGCCTTTAGCTAAATACATAGACACATAAACACAACTACTAACCCCCCCCCCCCCCCCCAGTCTCTCCCACACACACACACACACACACACACACACACACACAAGCCCCATGATGTCTGAAAATAGAGCCCAACCTGACAGGCAGATAAAAGTCGCAGGTTTTCTGTCGCACAGAGCCATATCAAAGCGTTGAGGGGGCTGAGTAGCGCTTTGTCTGCTCATCACAGGAACAGGCGGCAGCGTGGGGCCGCGCCTAATAATAGCACAACGCTGCATAGCTAAATAATCAGCCTCCTCGGCCCAGGCCACAACGCTCAACGCTAGCGAGTGTGTATTTGTGTGTGTGTGTGAAGAGAGAGTGTGTGTTTGTGAGTGTGTGTGCTTATACAACACCACGGCCTAGCGTGCTTGCTTGGTGCATGTCCGTGCCTGACTTCATGTGTGCAGTGTGCCATCATTCTTTATTGCGCCACATGCTGAGTGTGTCGTTAAAAAGAACAAGAGGAAGACGGAAAGGGACAGGAAGAAGAAGGAAAAGGTCTCCCGCCGTACTGGGCTCCTACGGGCCTGTCAGGACGGTGAATGTCAGCCCCGAGTTCTGTTTGCCCGTCTCCGTGGAGGTTTGGAGCGACCGGGGCCTGAAAAACGCTCAAAGGGGTCGATTGTAGTGTCGCTGGGGCAGGGGGGGAAACGACACAAGAGCTGGCCTTTATTTACGTTCCTCTCCGAAGGGAACGTTCCCAAACCCTCAGCGCCGGGCTTTGATCTTAGCAGGGCCGCTGCGCTCCTTCTCCATTATCTGCCACGGGAATCGCGGCGCTCCGAATGCCCAATTCCTTCTGCTTCCCAAAATAGTCAAATTATATGCACTTTGGAGCAATTCTCCAGGCGGCCGTTCCAAGAGCACTTAGCACTGCGGAGAGTGTGGGAGTCTGACACGGGGTGAGCATGCCTCCAGAGTCAAAACAAAAATAAAGGAGGATATTACTGAGGAGATAGCAGCCTGAGCTTCCTCGAAGCTGTGCGTGAGTGTTATGTGTCGCAACTGACCCGGCAAATGGTCTCATTGAACTGTACCAAGATGGAGGAGGTCAGAGAACTGACTATGTATTCTTGAGCAATGTTGCATTTTTCTAGGAAAATATACACTTGGGTCAATTCTTTACTTTTCACACAATTTTCCGATGGCCAATTCTCCTTAGCTGTAGCATGGTCTTGTATGAAGAGCCAAAGCCACCTGTGAATGCATGTACCTGCTCTTTCTTTATGTGGCAATCTATTGTTGTTGGAGGTATGACTGTACAATTCCGAGGTGTTATGCCCACTAATGCATTTCCCTGCTTGCAACAGTCTATATTTATCTGTGCAGCTGTGTCCAGAATCCGGGTTTGGGATACAGGAAGTTCTGTGCTCAGCAACGACTGCTTCCTACTCTGGGATCCCCCCCTGTCCACACACACACACACACACACACACACACACACACACACACACACACACACACACAAACAGACACACACACACACACACACACACACACACACTATCAACATACAACTGATACACACACACAAACATTGAATCAGTTACACCATAATCAGATCTCTGGGACTGACTTACATAATCGGCCAACAGAGACTGCAATCTAGTGTGTGTGTGAGAGTATACACGTGAGTGTAATTTGTTTCTGCAGGAGCCGAGCGCGCTTGGTGCATGTCCGTGCCTGAGTCTATGTGTTTATGGAGCATGGCGTCATCCTCAATCACTCCATGTTTGAGCGTGTCATGTTTTTCAGTAAGTCATGTCTATTCCATTACTGAGCTAACAATTTAGTATGGTTGTGAATGGGCACAGGCCTCCTAGATTTCTGTACCTGCCTAAAAACCAACCACATACCACAACCACAACCTCTTTCGTGTTACAACTCACTTACTGTTAGCAGGTCACAACTGCTAGCCTCCCTTGAGTGAATATGACCTGCCTAGACTATGACATCCCAAATAACAGTGACTTAATTTGCCATGACACTTCAGTTCAGGTGGCATCAGAAGACAGCCACATCCTCCTTTTTAGTAGACTTGATGCAAAACACATTTCACAAGAAAACTTCTTTGGGGAATAAAACATGTTGTCTCTTTCCCGTGTTGTTGCGCTGGAGGTTCTGTAGCATTCAGGGCACTAACGGCAACACACAGCCAAACCAAAAGGAAAAAGGCTGGGGTTTGGGAGGCTATGCGTCTTCTGCATTCCCTCATTACAGAGCCAATGATAGCAGCGGCAAGTGCACAAATGGCTGTCCCCCCCCCCCCCCACCCCCCCTTCTTGTTCCAGTGGTGGTTAAGACATAATGAGACCTGAAGGCGTTATATCATCCCCTCTGCACTTACACAATAACTCCAGCATGTCCTGAACAGAAAGATCCGGAAAGGAACGCAGGCACGATTTAAGGGAACCTCACACAGAGTTGTGTGCTCAGAGCCTCACTCACTCCTAACCGCCAGCCCTCACAGTCCTCTTGCTCTCAGTGGCATTCTGGCCTGTTTCTTTCATGATGATGAGGCACCCATGAGAAGAGGAATACTTTGTTCTGCTTTCTAACTTGGGTCTTGCTTTGGGGGGGGATCTTCCTGTTCAGCCATCTCATTACTCCGTGTTCATTCATTGCACACACAGTTCAGTTTTCTATTCGTTTAGGCGGACAAAAATCACAAATCTATTCATCTTCGGCACCTTTCTTCTTCTCACTGTTCATCAGCATTTCTCTGTAACTCAACGCTAGCATTAGCCTATTTTTTATTACTGAAATACAGGTCACTCTGTCATGTATTGTAGTGACCTGAGTAAGTAAGGGTGACAAAATGTTCATTCGTCCTCAGTGAGAATAAATCAGCACTTATTGGGCAAAAGCTGTGATGCTGATATGCATCATTTCAACAGGGCAGCATGAGCCGTCTGGACAACAATTCAGTGACCATGTCAAGCCACCAGTGCCATGTTTGTGGTGGACATACTCCAGCATGGGGAAGCCAAGAGATCCACCGGGCCACGGGTAATGTCCGTCACCTCTCTATGTCTCTGTCTGTGTCTCCTGCTCATCACGTTATCATGCAGCCAATAAACGGTCTCGAATCAGTTTATTGGGAATAAACCGAATATGCGTGTCTTGTAAACACCTTATTCTGATTGAAATAAACCGAAAAAGGCCATATTCAGTTTACTAATAAACCGTTTGCACACCCTAGCATATGCCTGTTTTAAACGGAATATTGGGTCATGAAAACACCCGAAACGGAATATGCTCCCAGAAGGAAGAGTGTTGTAGGCCTGCGCATGCTCAATTCGCACAGAATGCTTATTTGTAGGCTGCGTAGTTGACTTATTCGGAATAATGTCTATTGCTATGTAAACAGGAATATGCTCAAAACATGACATTCTACTTGCTTGTAAACAGGTTAAGAGTCGAGTCTCTCTCCATCTCGTTCTCCCTCTCCATCTTTATATCTCCTCTCTCTCTCCTCCCTTTCTCTCTCTCCTCCCTCTCTGGTCATCTCTTGACTCCACTAGTTCTCCCTAATCGGTTAATTGTGTAATTTATCCGGTGAGCTCCTCCCTGCGATAAACAGAGCGGGGCCAGCCCCAGGCGTCAGGCCGCTGGTGGGTAAACAAAGCTGCAGTTTGCAGGTTTCTGCCCAGCTGATCAAACCCCAGGGAAAACAGCTCCAGTAGTTGGCCTGCCACTGCTCCAGCCTGGGAGTTGAAGTTACAGAGCCAAGTTCGTGGGAGCTAGCGAGCGAGTGCGAGCGAGTGCGCACGAGAGCGAGCTAGGCCTCTCCTTTCTTCTGCCTGAGATGCCCTCCCTACTTCCTGTCCCTTGCTTTCTTTTGTGAGCAGCTTTGGCAGCAAGCACTGGAGCTGCCCCAGAGCAACAAGGGGAGAACACTGCACGGGCCTCAACACACACACACACACACACACACACACACACACACACACACACACACACACACACACACACACACACACACACACACACACACACACACACACACACACACACACACACACACACACACACACACACACACACACACACACACACACACACACACACACACACACACACACACACACACCAATAAGCATGCGCTCCAATTCCTCAGTGCACACAGACAAGAGTGATCAGTGTGGCGCCCCAAGGCAAGAGCACCACACTCACACACACTGGGCTAGGATACCCTATCCCACTTCTCCAAAAGATACAAACATTCTATCTGTCTGATCACACACAGGCACACACACAAGCACAGACACACACACCCATACACACACCAAGCTTTTCTGTTCCCTGCGGCAGAGATTCCAGGAGTGGATGGCAGAGATTCCAGGAGTGGATGTGAGAGTCATTCCCCAAAACACAAAAAACATACAATATGAATAAACAAGCTCTGGCGCAAACAACAACAAAAGACAAAGCATTGCAAATGCATAATAAGATCTCACCAAATCCTTACAAAGGTAGCACATAATATTACCATGTAGCTAGATACTCTTATATTATATTTTTTGAAACTGTATTATTATTTTTCTTTGTGCTTACAGACCTGACGGAATTCTGCCTTCCGTGCGCAGCTGCACGCCCAGCTATTCTACCTCTGTTGTTTGGCCCAGAATTGATGGGATTAATCAGTTGCTTCATGTGACACGCAGCAGACATCAAAACACAAGGGTGTCCCTGTGCGCGAGGAGGAACATCATGCTTGCTCCCCCGCCCTCTTCCCCACCACTGCCCCCCCCCCCCCCCCCAACCTCTCTGTCCTCTTTAGTTCATTTTCTGACACCGAGCACAATTTGCTAGTTCAAATTAAATCCTCTGCAGACACCTTTCTGCTCTTGAACTGTTTCAATTTCAGATTCACAGTACTCTGTAATCCGTTACGTCACCGGACATGTGAGTGAGGTCCAGGCAACCACAGAGACTCCATAATCGGAATCTCTCAGCCCCACTCACCATCACATTGTCTCCCTCCTCCTCCTCCTCCTCCTCCTCCTCCTCTCCCTCCGACTCAGGGGCCCAGACACCCCCTGTGTCTGTCACCCATATGTGAGACAGTGTTACTGACCCCACAGGGGTCAACGAAGCTCTCACACGATCAATGCTGGCCCACATTCAGCGGGATGCTGGTGGGGACACAAGAGCAGTGCGACTGCCCTGACTGGGGACCAGTTTGCCAGAACCCTTAAACTGAGACTATACCAAAGCTATAATTCTCATTTGGAGAAAGAGAGACCATATGCCTTCAGTAAAAATCACTGCTGGAATAGGCTGGAGAGAGCCTGAGCGAGAGAGGGGGAAAAAAGTTGACGTGCCCAAAATATCCTACAAAGGAATGAGACAGCCAAACAGGAAGAGCAAACACATACTGTGTGTGTGTGTGTGTGTGTGTGTGTGTGTGTGTGTGTGTAGTGGCACTAGATGACAGTCTGGAGCACACAACAGGAATGCACGACAGAAGTCAGGCTTTCCACCTTCATTCAACATCTGTACTACCCCACTCTTCAATGCTACCTGACACACACGAGACCAAAAGAAGAAGAAAATTCTGAGCAAAACATGCACACACACGCACACGCGCGCACACACACACACACACACAGTATCCCTGTTCATGCCACCATTAGAATAACACAAAGGTTTAAATACATCCTCCTCAGCCGTTAGCTTACATCAGAGCCTTCACATACATCCTAATTTGGTGGATGTAACAGTAATGGGCCCGGCCAACACTAATGCCTCAAGCTACACACCGTAAAAACCGCAAGGTCTGTTATCAGCTTTGTTTTGATGGCGAAATCACGTGTGATGGTACACACCTGCATTCCAACGAGAAGGTTTTTTTTCACATCAGTTAGAATAAATTACTTCACATTTCTGTTACACAGCATTATAAAGTTCTGTATGAAATCCATAACTGTAATTTCGGCTTTTAATTTTAATTAGCAACACTGACATTATGTGAATATTGAATAGCTGACACGTTTTAAATTAAGACAAACCTTCAATTGTGACGGATACTCGAGATTAACGTTAAGCTTAACGCGGCGTCACTCCCAAAACAAACGATTTGACAGACTACATTGATAAAAACATGGGACACTAGCTTGCTAATGTTAGCAGGCTAAATTTAAATGCGCTAGAGAAACGTCATTTGAACAAAGTACGCAAAGTTTAGGGTTGTATAACGGTAACTTTATAATATTAGGCAACATTAGTCTCCCTTTCATGTACCGGTCTAAACGTGCTTCCAAATATAGGTAATATTACAAATTTATTCAAAGAATGTGTCACTTCTTTACTTCCACACCCCCGTGTTTACCAGCTAACGTTAGTACTTCCAGCTAGACGGCTAACTAGCTTGGTGGTCTTTAGCACGCTAGGATATCGTTGGTCAGTGTTCTGCCAAATCTTTCCCGATCCGTCTAGCCTCGCCTGTTAGCTAAGCGCGGCCAGCATTCAATAGTATTTTACTATGTGAAGCTCGTAAATAAGAGCTGATAAGGATATGAACAAAGAATGTTATATTTCTTGTTCTTTAACGTAGTTCCCAGCTTTTTCCAGGCTCCCGACTAGCTATAAGCTAGGATAGCAACCTACCGGCCCGAGTTGTGTCTGTGAGGTCGTGGTTGGCGGCGCTCCTCGGGAACTCCTTCAGTTTCCTGCCACTGAGATTCAGGCAACCAGTAGCCGCTGCTTCGTCTAACGCCCGGTCCAGCGAACGGTTCCAAGATGCGGGGCAAGCTGCCCCTACTCCATTACCGGAGGCCCCTGCCGCTCCGGGATTGCCGACCGCAAAAGTGGGTACGGTGTTCTCCGCAGACAGCAACACCGAGGCCGCCATTACACAGCTAACTCCCACTGAATCTGTCTGTCCGACGACAGGCGTTAGGTTTGGCTGTACGCAAGCGCAGCAGCTAAGGGCAGCAGGAATGGGAGAGGCTACTGTGGGCATAGAGCGTGCGCAACGCTCAGCATGACACTGGTCAGTAGCTGAGAATTTCTAGGAGTGAGCATGTTATGCAGAAACCTAGTCTATATCTGACACCTGTGTCTCAAAGAAGCTACTGCTAGACCTACTACTAACCAATGTTTCATCCCTGTTCAATTATGGTCATAATTATAAAGCAGATGCTTTTATCCACAGAGAATATCAGTTAACATGCTACTGACTAATAATACATAGGCTTATAATAATAATGATACTATAAACAATTCAAGGCATGACTCAATTAAATAAAAAATGGGGCTACATAGATTTTATATTCAGTTAAATATTATTATTAATATTGTTTGTCATTGTTTGCAATTATTGTTTGCAAAATAGTATCAGCATGAGGCTAGCCTATGTTATAAATCATTTTTTTAAAGGTTTAATGTTTGACCTCAATTTATTTTTTTTATTTCACTGTTCATGAGGTAACATTAACATTTAATATTAGTTAGCTTTTCCAGTTCTTTACATTGCCACACCAGCTAGGCTACCATCAGTAGGGCTCTTATTTTCTAGGCTGTGTGCACTCATGAAAGAAATTAACGTGATGTATTTTGCACAAGATTTTTTGACAAGAGTCTCAAATTGCTTTCCTCATTGTGCAGCCAATATTATTGCCTCTTTCAAGACAATAAATAGAAAAAAAGACTATAAATAAATATTATAGATAGGCCATATTAGAATAGTGTAGGCCTAATATATAATAATAAGAATAATAATAAGAATAATAATAATAAATAAACATAAGTTTAGGTTTTAACCAACTATAGAGAGTGTTAAATACGTGTTCATGATTTAAGCAGACTTTTTTTATGTTCATTAATATTATTACAAGGGCCATCTGTTGTTATCTTTGAGTTTTTAAGTTTGTTATTTTTCTTACTTAGCCTATTAATATATTTGTATTATTACTTTAATTCTTTCATTATTATTAAAGCACTCTGGTGCAATGCTGTTGCTTTTAAATTTGCTAATAAATTGACTTGATTGATACGTCTAGGCTGCAACCATACTGACATTAATTGTGTATATTTTCATTGGTGTAGGTGTAGACATTATGAAAAGAGGATGGAGTCTCACCAGAAGCGGAGAAATTATATGCCAGGGGAAGGCCATAAACTCACTGTTCTGACTTTCAGAGAGGTAAACAAATACTTTATTTTAAAGATAAACTCTGTGTAAGACAATCTAAACAAAACGTTAATTAAAAGAACTGCATTTTTATATCAGCTGCTTTAATGGCACTCGTATCCAAGTGCATACGTATAGGCAATTGTTTTGGTCTATTTGACATAAGCTACTGGGATGTGCTAACTCTGTCGGAGAGTTACAGTTACACCAGAGACATGATGGTTACATTACATCCCCTCCCTTTTAGGGAAGCAGCTCCGTTGGCTGTGACCAGTTTGGTAGCTTCTGTCGTCATGGATAAAATTAAAAACTACAAGACCCGCGAACCTGTGGCTATTGGTTTGTTTTAAGTTAGGCTGCCTAACCAAAGTCCTAACTATACTTGCAATAATAAAAGAAAAATCATCTAACGTTAGTGGATTTTGAAGGTACAGCCTGTATACTGCCAATTAAAACTTCTAACACCGGTGGCTGCCATGAACTGGGTTGGGGAAAAAACGAAAGACGCTGCCTAGCCAAAACCTCAAAGGGGTATTGCATTCTTTCAAATATGACTTCATTCCCCACAATGCTTTGTGGACGACTGTTCTTGTAGCATGTGAGCACATGCGCGGTCCTTGTCGACGGGGCCGGTCTATCATGGCGACATACGTGGATATCCTGAAGAGCGAGTTTCCCGAAATCGACACTGAAGTCTTCGATTATATCACTGGTGAGTGTTTCAGTTTGGTGTAGAAGGACATCGTGATTCTTTAGATTATAAGGCCTTCACGCAAGGATAGTGGCATCCATTTCTTTGACGAGTCACAGCAGGAGACTATTAGCAGCCTATCAGGCAGTGTTAGCTAGGATTGCTAACATGCTGTGGGTAGTCTACGGTGGGCAGTCAATCGAGAAGGCATGCCAGAAGTCATCATTCAGTTATACAGAAGGCAGACATAGCCTACACTTAGTTTCAATACACACATACCTTTTTTTCCAAGGATGAATTCTCTATTATTATCTATCTTGCTGTCAGGTCACCTTTTGCGCAACATTACATCAAACCTGGATATGGTTTGGGGCATGTTATTGAATGTCCTATAAAAAAACAGAAATTTTGTGTTGGGTTCTCAGTTAACCCGTAGAAT
The DNA here is from genome assembly GCF_046254945.1 of Alosa pseudoharengus. NCBI lineage: Eukaryota > Metazoa > Chordata > Actinopteri > Clupeiformes > Clupeidae > Alosa > Alosa pseudoharengus. The sequence continues at coordinate 21,017,672 of NW_027468598.1, read as the reverse complement.
AATAGACTACTTTTAACATTGGAAAGTTGTGTGTATTAACCTGTATGGTAAGAGTGCCCTCCTCTGACGTTGTTAGGCACTTGCCTGTCCTTGTGAGATTTTGATTGAATCCTTTCGCAACCATTACTGTCTGAAATAATGTTCTTAACTTTTTAAATTCCCCAAATCTGACTTTACCTCACGTAATACAGGGCTCAACATTAACTTTTAAAAGTGACACATAAGGTTCTGGCTGCCAAAACCAACCAAATCTGGTTGCCACTTGTAACAATTTGGGCAACATGTTGAGCCCTGCCATTTATTTTATCTATGACAATGTCCTGTGCTTGTGTGGTTTAGGTGTACTGGACAGTGGAGGTGCAGACTTTGAGGATGGAGAGGAAGTATTCGATGCCATTGGTGGAGTGTTACAGGAGATGTCAGCTGACTACAAGAATGAGGATGACATTCGTGACATCTGTCTGCAAATGTTCAACACACTGCAGCTGTGAGTTTGTCTCTTTGCTACCTTAGTTGACATAAATCTACACATTACCCATTACTACATACTACAAATTGTGTATGACATAAGAAGGCATTTATCAACACATCAAAATGGAAACTATAGTGTCTGGAAAATCTGTTGGGGTACAAAAATATGTTTATTCAAAGTTAAAGTCCACAAGTATAGAGTAAGGTTGTTGATATTTTCAGTGATTAATGGCTCAGTCCAAGCCACTTTACTTCCCATCTAGTGAGCCATGACTGTGTATGCACACTAAGGGATTTGGAGTGTATGCCCAGAACTAATAGCTAGGGTTAGACTTTTGGAGCAATATGAAAAAAAGTGTGATTATTCATTCATTTATTCATTCATTCAATTATTCATTAATTCAGACCTGTTCAGTTTCACTCTTAAAAGAAAACAGTGAGGTCATGTTTTGCTCATACTTAACTGTGTGTGTTCTTTCCCCACAGGAATAATTGTCACACTACTACTCAGAAGCAAGTGCTTCTGGATGCTCCAGTCCAGTTGTCTCAGATCTCCGTAGAAACTGGTAGGCATTCCAACTGTACATCTGATGAACTTAATTGAACTCTACAGTTATGTGTTAGCCAGTATCTCAGTTACTTTTGCTGTATCACCCCTCTGGCAGTGTTGATGATCAAGTATGCTTAAATTATTGGATAAACACATATTAAGCCCAGAATGGTTGGTTAAGTATTTTTTTAGTAACATCAGCAGTGCTTTGATTTGCCATTTGTTCCTTTTGTAAGGGTTAGGGTGTTGCCAGTTAGTGTTCACCCATCAATTATTAGCTTTTTGATGATATTCAATTTATTACTGTATCTCACTGGTATTTTGTCACAACAGTGTCTGCTACCAGTGATGTCCAAGGCATCTGGATGACAAAACGTGGTCAGAACACGGTAGGTTAAGTTTGTGTATTGCAGGCATTCATTCCTAAACTTTATTCAGTCTGTAACAACAACCAAGGTTGGTAGAACACGGTAGGTTAAGTCTGTTTTTCACAGGCATTCATTCCTTAACTTTATTCAGTCTGTTACAACAACCAAGATTGGTTATAGGCAATGCCCTTGCCATTTTCAAGGATTGTGTCTCGTTGTTGTTCATTGTGTGTTTCTTCTTTCCATCGCTGTTCCTGCAGACGGTGAATGCAAAAAAGCTGGAGAAGGCTGAGGCCAAGCTGAAGGCCAAACATGACAAGAGGAATGAGAAAGACTCCCAGAAAAGTCCCAGCCCAGTGTAAGTAGCCCAGCAGGGCCTCCCTCCCTCCTGCTCGACTGAGTTCAGGGTTGGAGCTGTGATCCAGCCCTTAGACAAAAAGACATTTTGAGAAGACTAGAACTGAACATACATTGTTTACTAGAGGAGGAATGTGAGAGTTTGTCACCAGTGTCACTGTGTGAAACGCTGACGTGCCTGATCACAGTTTGGCCTTGGGTTTCAGTGTGCTTGAGGAAGCTTCTGCCAGTCAGGCATGCAGTAAGAAGGACAGTCGGGTGGACATGTCTGGCAAGAATCGCAGCTATGACATTCGCATTGAGAACTTCGATGTGTCATTTGGGGAAAGGTGAGTTGACATAAAAATTGCAACCAATGGTCCAAGGTGCAGACAGTAAAAAGTAGGGATGTGATGATGCACAGTGAGTCAGCTAAAAATCAAAACAAATGTGTGAAAATTACAACCAGTTGAGATAAAAAATGAATTGTGATGCAAAAGATTATTCTAATTAAAAACAACCTCATCAGGGTGCAGACAAAACAGAATATGCGTTAACTGGAATAAGGTGACAGTTCAGACCTTGTGTTCCCCTCAGTTTATACAAATAAAGGAATATTTTTCTGTTACAATTTGTCTGCATCTTAATCTGTTAAAAAAAATCACCAGAAAATCGGATCGTGCACTTAAAATCGCGAATCGTACCGAATCGCGAGTTGAATGTATTGTTTCATCCCTAGTAAAAAGTGCAATTTCTTCGTTGTTCCTGTGTCGGCCACGAAGCAGCGCTTATTCCCTTATTCAATTTGCATTTTTCTAAATAACATCAAGTGTTTATGGACTGGTTTACTTTGATTTGTTACTTTTTTGTTTTTTGTGTTCATCTAGCCTCGCTTATTGCACACATGCATTCATATACTCCTTAATTGATAGTGTGGCAGATTGCTAGTCTGATGTAGCAATGTTGGATGTACAGATTGTAATTTATTGGTTTATTTATGAGAGGATTTGTATTGGCTTTAGGGTAAACTCCTGTCAACAACAACCTAGGGTCTATTTTTGGATGATAATGAGTGTAAATTTTCCGTCTGGGACTAAAATACATCAATCTGTGCTGTTTACAGCTGAATAGCATATAGCTTAGACTTTTGGGGCAACTTTGCTACGTCAAAGTAAATAACTCTTTTAAACCATTAACTAAGCCATTAAAACGTCATTACACGTCTATGCTACTATGGAGAGGCTCTCTGCAGACAAACTGAAGTATGTTTACCTTTGCATGTGTAAAGGAAGGATATAAAAAAAAAAAACTTGTTTGTGCAGTCAGTGGTCTTCAGGTCGCCACCCTGTGAGGAGAAAGTTGCCTACCGAACTCTCCTATTGTGTTCATAGACAGTAGCTCATGCCACATTCGGTAATCAACTTGAACAAACTTTCTCCACACAAGATGGAAATTGAAAAATGAAAATTTAGACTTGTTGTTTTCCAAAAATAGACCCTAGCTTGTTGTTAGATTGGAGTTTCCCTTTAAGTCCTTCTAGTCAGCTCTATTGCAGTACTTGTGCAGTCTTGTGTTGAATTGGCCATACAATCTCTTTGCATCAGAACAGTAACTTGCCTTTTGAGTGCATGTATTGTGGATGACATGGACCTTTTAAACAGTGTTCCAATTGGCTTTGTGTCAGGTCACTGCTGCAGGGGGCAGAGATGTCTCTGGCCACAGGTCGACGCTACGGGTTGGTGGGGCGAAACGGTCTGGGCAAGACCACGCTGCTGAAGATGCTGGCCAGCCGCAGTCTGCGCGTGCCGCCACACATCACCATCTTGCACGTGGAGCAGGAGGTGGCGGGCGACGACACGCCCGCACTCCAGAGCGTCCTGGAGAGCGACACGGTCCGCGAGGGCCTACTGACGGAGGAGCGGACGCTCAACGCACGCATCGCCAACGGATTGTGAGTCACGCAGCCGCGTAAAGCAGTCAGTGATGTAGCACAGCAGATGTTTGTCCTGCAGGCTTAGAGGGTAAAAAGTTATGTTAAAGGGGTGGTTCAGGATTTTGGACATAAGACCTCATTTCCAAGTAAGCAAGTGTGATATTTATCAGTGGAGACCGTTTTCAACACGTTTCATCCAGTCCTTCTAATTGCAGAGTTCGCAGGTGCTAGGCTAGCGCAAGTCAACGGTATGTGCTAGCCTGCCACTAAAAACAGTCTTATCCACTCCACAGTACACCCGAGGCAAATAAATTATAACGCCAGACTATCGATGTAAATGTCTGTATTGATACTGTTATTTCTAACGTTATTCTATCCTTGCATTTCAACGATCGCATTACATTTTGAGGGACTAGTTTCTTACCACGACGGAATTATACTTGCTCCGGTTAGTAGTACTGCGCCGAAAAGTAAACAGTAAGGCGCACTCCAATGGGGATACTTAGTAGTAGCCTTGGTAATATCAGTCCGCTACTGAGATGCAAAATGACTACTACCAACTTCAGGGACCAAAGTATAACTATTGCAACGCGATGCGAGGGTAGTTGTATTTCTTACACTATTCTATCAACACAGACATTTACATCGATTGTCTGGAATTTGCCTCGGGTGTACTTTGGAGTGGGTAAGACTGTCTTTAGTGGCAGGCTGGCACATACCGTTGACTTGCGCTAGCCTAGCACCTGCGAACTCTGCAATTACAAGGACTGGATGAAACGTGTTGAAAACGGTCTCCACTGATAAATATCACACTTGCTTACTTGGAAATGAGGTCTTATGTCCAAAATCCTGAACCACCCCTTTAACACTTTACTTGACAGTATCGACATAACAGTGACATGACACTGTCTTGACACATGAACCCTAATCCTAACTGTAACCCTAATCCTAATCCTAATCTTAACCCTAACTTGTTATGACAAAAACCGAATGACACTTAATGACAGAAATGTTATGTCATAAACGTTTATAACTTGTTTATGACATGTTCATGACAGTGTCGTGTCACTCTTATGTCGATACTGTCAAGTATAGTGTAACCAAAGTTATTCAGAGTTTTGTAGTGCTGCCGCGATTAGTCGACTTAGTCGATCTAATCGACCATGAAAATTAGTCGACGGCAATTTGTTTAGTCAAAGAGTCGTTTTACTATTGACCGCCTATTTATTTTTGGTCTCAAACGGCTCACTGTAATGTTATATTAACTCTATGTTATTAACTCTTGAAAAGTACAATGACTCTCTTTGGATGTTAAACAGGCTACTAAGACTTTGGCAGTCATGTTTTAAACCCAGCTATGCACACAAGTGTTAACGCCAGCAGCAAAGCTGCGTGCCTGCCTGCTTTCGGCGCAATTCATTATTAGGCAGAGCTAAGTGGGGGGAGCTAAGCTAGTAGGTTACGCTAGTCCAGACTCTGACTAATATAGTATTGTGGAAATTGAAATAAATGAAGTGAAGAGGGTCTCACGTTGACAACGCAACGGCGTGTCATTACTGTAATTCATTCATACAAAAAAAATTTAAAACAAACATGCCGCCGCCCGTGATATCAACAATCAAGGTGCGCGTCATTTCCCATGGTCAATAAGTCACGATGCATGATTTTTTTAGCGTTCAAGCCAACTGATAAAGTGAGGTAACCATGTGGTAAGATGCGCAAAGTGCCTGTAGCCTACTTGTTTTGAACATGCTGATGTTAGGCTCATTTGCAAAGTCCTCAACTACTGTCGCCTTTCAAAGTCCAAACTCGAACTATGGACCGCGCGGACCAGCACCGGCCGTAACGTGGACACTGCTGGTCCGGAGCCGTGGAGATAAATTATTCCTGGATCTTCGTCTGATAATTTGCTGCGCAATTGATCAAGGAACCGCGGACCGACAGAAAAATAAAACAAACGTTTCTGCAATCAGTAGAAAATACTTGCTAATTTGGTGTCATAAAACATAGAGGCATACAATTAAATGGTGGTAGCCTATGAGCGTTCATTCAATGCGCGAGAGAAACTGAAACCACTTGAAAACGTTAGTAGCAAAGCTCCAATTCAACCTATTGGAAGGCTATTTAATTATGAAACTACATTTAATAGAACAATGTGGATTGATGCTACTTCCATAAACACAGAGCACAGACTATAATACACTATCTAGAGTATTGTATAGTCAAATTTGAATAACGTGGCCAAAAGTTTGTGGCATAATTAAATATGTCAATATTCTTTCCATTTGCCTACCAGTGTATGATGCTTGCATGTGGGAAACATCCCAAAACGATGACACCCATAAAATGCTGTTGTTTTGAGAAGTATTTATCATGCAACCATGCAAAAACAATGGAACTATTGTAATTATATTTTACATTAGTAAAGCAGTCCTCTGATGTGCATGTTTTCACAAACTTGTTGTGAACAATGTTGGCATTTTAAACACTGGCTGCTTTGAAGTGCATGTATAACAATAGCATAACAATAATAATTGTGATGTGATATAATGATAATTTGATGGGAGGTGGGTTCATGTAGGTGGGCCCTATGACCCCAAAGTATGCCATGACCGGGCCACAGGTCAAAGAAGTTGTCTATGTCCATGGCAACACTGGCATACAAATAAAGTCTATCAAAGGTCTGACATTAGATCTGAAGGTAGCATGTTTTTTATGTTTTTTACATAATGTTTTTCAACAGTTTACTTACAGTAATACAGCTTCTAACAAAAGTAGGGTGATATATATTTTACGTTTTCCCTTTAGTTGAGTTCAAAATAAAACGGACACAACAAAATAACAAACACAAAAAAATTAGTCGTTTAGATTAGTCGACTAATCGAAAAATGAATCGAAAGATTAGTTGTTAGAAAATTAGTCGTTAGTGGCAGCACTAGAGTTTTGTGTCAGTCGTGGGGACTGCATGTGAAATGTGGCAAGTCAAGCTACAAGCTACAAAACGCCTCAGACAAGGATGCTTTGTCTGGAAGTCTGGAAGAATTATTTTACTTTTTTATGTATAAACAAAATCCATATTAAATAATGCACCTTTCACAGATTTTACCTTCATTTATAGATGTTAATTCAGTTAATTCATACTTTGTAGCTAATCGTTTTTTTGTGGTAAAGATAGACATTTGTGTATAGTAGGCCTATATTTTATATTGCTGTCTACAGTTGAGGGTCACATTTTGTGTTTGGAAGGAAAATCTAAACATTGAACACTAGAGGGTGCCAGGTGCCCAACTATCAGATTTGTTGAGTTGACAACCCTTCTAGCGAATGATTTTGCTGTCTAGGTACAGTACATCTGTTTAGTTCTGTTATGTACATGCTTTTTATACCAGCTGTAGAGATGGCCTACTTCCCCCCTCATTCAAACCATTGACTTATACAAGATAAAAGTGGAATGCTATGTTAGCTACTGTCATTATCAAGGATGTTGTCCTTTCATGCATAGCCCACATGCAATAGTCCATCTGAAATCTCTGTCTAATGGGGTCACACTGACAGGGGACCTGGTCCCTTCTGCCAACTGGTTGCGGATGAGATGCACATTCACAAGCAGAGACCTCATATCTTCCTACGGTGTGCTTTTTGGCACCGGCTCCATTGTTATCATTAAAATAGTCCCAGGACATGACTGCGTCATGTTTTTATGAATGTGGTGTGTCAGTTGTATTACTGTTGGGTGTTGCGTTTGACAGAAGGATTGATAAATATTATGTCAGAAATTTGAATTTGAAATGTGCCATTCAACAGACTTGAAAAGCAGTGCTTGTGCTTTCTGTTTGCCTTATACAGGGCAGATGGGATGGAGAGTGTGCGTCTGTCGGAGATCTACGTCCGGCTGGAGGAGATCGAAGCAGACAAGGCTCCTGCACGGTAACTCTTAAAGGCATACATACTCCAATGCTAAAATGGCTGCATGCTTTATTCAGTGTCCAGAGCTGTTAAAATGGTCCGCCAAGTCGTTGATTGTCAGAGACTTGGCCTTAGGGCAAGGGTTACAAAAATAAAAATCACCACTGAAAGAGTGGGTCATGAGCCATAAAAACCCTAAAGTTCGGTTTCAGTTTATAAGTTGTATGTTTGTTAGCATCAGGGTCCATAGTTAAAGGGATCATGTTCTTATATATTGATATATCTATATATATATATATAGATATATCTTCTCACATAGCGAAACCTTGTAAAGAATGGATAATTAGATATGTTCAATCTTTCTGTCATTATTTCATGTGAGTTTAAATCAGTATTCCTTTGTAGTTTAACCCGATACATTGAGTACTTGTCGTGTTTAGCAAAATATACAAGTGTAGCAAGGACTGTATAACAATAATCAATTGCTCCAAGACACTTTTCCAGTTTTCTATGTATCTGCTATTTGTGGGTGGAAGGTAAATTTCATGATGCCTCTTAGTCCAAAACCAGACATATGGCAATGATGTTGTTGTACTGGTTTTGTGTTTCAGGACATTCTTGTAACATAGATTATATATGTTGTGCTCACTTTTTCTCCTTTAAATCTTTATCTGATTTTCCCTCTCCCCTGTTTAGAGCCTCTGTTATTCTGGCAGGTCTAGGGTTTACTTCAAAAATGCAACAGCAGACAACCAAGTAAGTGATATTTCTGACGTGTGTGTGTGTGCGTGCGTGCATACTGGCATGCATACTGTAAGTATTGAGTGTTTTTGTGAGAGTCTTAACACATGCGCTCTGCTTAGGGAGTTCTCTGGAGGCTGGAGGATGAGGTTAGCATTGGCCAGAGCTCTGTTTGCCAAGTGAGTACCCCCCCATAATCATCCATCTCCCCTCAAAAACCCATATTTTAATGTAATTCCAGTTTCGCTGTTACCGACAAACATTCATCATTATTATGCTCAAGACGTTTGGCAGAATTGGTCATTTTAACATTTTGTTTTTACTCTCTTCAGGCCGGACCTTTTATTACTTGATGGTGAGTTGAACAAATAACTGGTGGTTTGGTCGGTTCAATATTTACATTTCACTATTCATTCTGTCCAACCGAAAAAAAACACCCCTCTGTGTGTACTGTTCACAGAGCCTACTAACATGTTGGATGTCCGAGCCATTCTGTGGTTGGAGAACTACTTGCAGGTATTGTAGATTTGAACGTGGTTCACAGAGTTTGCCATAAAATGATAAAGAATACACTCCTAGCTTTTTTTCTGAATTTTCCCTACCTTTTGCAGACGTGGCAGTCCACAATTCTCGTAGTCTCTCACGACCGGAATTTTCTCAACGCCGTGGTCACAGACATCATTCACCTGCACTCACAGCGGTTGGAAAGTTACCGTGGCGACTATGAGAACTTTATCAAAACCAAGGAGGACCGTTTGAAGAACCAGCAGAGGGAGTATGAGGCACAGCTCCAGTACAGAGAGCACATACAGGTGAACCATCTCCTGTGGTCAAATATTAACCAACTCAGAAGCGCAGTGGCTGTGAGGGGCACTTTCACATTAAAACGCATGCAATTGAACACCCTCCCCCACACACACACACCCCACCCCCAAATGTTTCTCAAAGTAGCCTTTAAAACTAAACTGATACAAGCATAGCTTCTGGAAAGAGAACTGATACAAATTAAATAAATATTGACCTCATTGATCTACTTCATCTATCTTCTCCTCCCCAAGTGGTTTTGCTTTACTTTGCTCAGGACAAAGTCCACTGAGATGGGAGGCTGAGCAGGCGTAGCAGACATGTCGCTTTGTCTGAGAACTTGCTTAGACATTCCCGCATATGCATAGGCGGGCTTATTGTTCTGCTCAGTCAGAGACTCCCCGCCAGCTAAAGGCACTTAGGCATACAATAGGACAACAGCACCGTTGCGTTCAGAAACCCATTATTTTCTATGGCTTGCGAGGTGCAAGAACGGTTTGCTGCAGTGTAAGCAACAGCTGCTCAGGGAGCACTTTGACTGTGGAGCGCGGTGGCAACTGTGTTGCGCTGAACTGAGCGGCAAGTGCAGTTCATATAGGATTTGTTTGGAAAACTCTCTCCGTCTGCATTTTACAGGTGTTCATCGACAGATTCCGATACAACGCAAACAGAGCGGCTCAGGTGCAGAGCAAACTCAAGCTGCTGGAGAAACTGTGAGTTGCCATCATCCCCATGGTGCTAAAACACAAGTTAACTGAATTAGCTGCCAGTTGTTTTCAGACAGATTTTACAGACCAGTTTCAATAGCCAGATTTCATGAGTAGGTCACACACCTGGTCATGGTCTGGCGCCAAAACCTGCTGGCCTGTGCCAGGTTGTTACCAGAACTGTTCCAAACTAAGCAGCTCTCTCAGCAGTGTGTCATCAGTACTGAGGTCTGACTAATGCAGGAGTAGGTAGAGCTTTTCTTGGCTGTTTTTGGCCCCAGGCAGGTGTTTATTAGACTAGTGCTATTAGACTGGTATTTAACTTTGAGGAAGGCGTAAGCCAGGCACTCTAACGCACTCTAAGGGAGAGGAGAAAGTGCTCCTGCTTCCATCTTGGTTGTGTTCTGACATTCTCTCTACCTCTGTCTTCTGATTTACAGACCTGAACTAAAGCCTCTGGAGAAAGAGGCTGAAGTTATGTTACGGTAAGAGCCCATGAACATGATGTGCATTGGAATGGACAGACTGGTTGTTTCTGACGATAAGATATTAAACTAGCTTGGGTTTGTTATTTAGCATGCTTGGTTTTTGTGTGTCAACAGGTTTCCAGATAATTTTGAGAAGCTGTCTCCTCCCATTCTGCAGCTGGACGAGGTGGAGTTCTACTACTCACCGGATAAGAGTCTCTTCAATGGGCTCTGTGTGTCTGCAGACCTGGAGTCTCGCATCTGCATTGTACGTATCAGCCATTATAGTTCATCATAGGTTACGTTTTTTCCCCAACTTTGTTCCAACTATGTGAAAGTGTTCTTGACTAACTATGAAAAGATGCTTATGAAAAGGGAAGAACATTATATGTCCAACTCTACTTGTGCATCTCTAATCCAACTCCGCATTCCAAATCATCTGAATAACCACATGATCCAAGAACACCTGACAGTTTTTTGACATTTGTTTGTGCAGTGTCAATTATAAATTAACGTTTTACTGCGAGATCAGACAAGTTCAGGGTTGATAGACAGAAACCTGACACAGTGTCACGATTCAGACCTCAAGTATAAGTAAAATGTGAAACCGTGAGAAATGTTCATTTTAAAAGGTCAAGGTCTGTACATTAAATGTTTTCACTTTCCTCTGAGCTTCCGTGAAAGAGACGCTGTTTTTGTTTGTTTGCCTGTGAAGCGTAACATCCCCTAGATTAAATCACCATGGTATTCAACATTTGGGACACGTTTGTTTGAAGAACTTATTTAATTTATTAAGGTTCAAGGCAGCACTGTTATGTCTCTGAGTCTCTATTTGTATTCTGGGAATAGATGAAAGTCATCACGAGTCACAAAGACAATAGTTGATTTGAACAAGAATAATAGCTAGTGCTAGTGTGTCTAGCACATATTATGTAAAAACACCTTTTTTCTCTTTTTGTTTTGCTTCGTGTGTGTGTTGTACGTGTGTGGATTTGTGTCTGTCTCACAGGTTGGAGAGAACGGAGCAGGAAAGACCACTGCGCTGAAGTTACTGATGGGTGAACTAACACCAGTCAGTGGTGTCAGACATTCTCACCGGTAAGGCCAAGAAACAACACTGTGTGATTGAAGCATCATGCACAGGTGTCCCTTCTCACTGATAGCCACTGCAGGGAGGAGAATGGCAGACATTAAATCAGTTTCACCATTCATTTTCTAAGTTGAAATAAAACTGTGGTTCTCTGAATTTAGACTCTGATACTGTAGGTGTCAGGGAGGGAAGTTGTTTTGTACAATATTAAAGACTGTCATCTGCAGTTAACAAATCTGCTGTCAAAGCAACAGACCTGTCTGGAACACTGACAGGAAGAACTAGATTCACTAGAGCTGTCTGCCATGAATGTTTGCCTCAGTGGCTGTCCACTGACTGCTGCAAATCTTTGCATATAAACTATACTAATATATAAACTTACTAATATAGAAACTATTGATCAAAAATAGATTGTGATTGACATTTGATACAGTATCAGAAAACACAATAATACTACACATAAGTGTACACCACACCCGTACAGGCTACTCTGCTCACATAACACACATGAAGCCTTCCGTTCATGAACGTCTGCTGCAACAATTAGCTTCCAATATTATCAATAGAACTGGCTACACCAGATGTGATTGCAGTACGTACATTAAAAAAAAATTGACCAGTCATCTAAAACTGCTTTTACACTCTCTGAATAGAGCGCTTCAGTTGTGTACCCAGTGTAGCCTGGGCCTTGCGTGTCAGGTACACAAGTCTTGTAGAAGTCAGGGAGAAATGCAGAGGAATATTGAATATTTGGAATTCTGTTTGTTTTAACAGAAATTTAAAGATTGGCTACTTCAGTCAGCATCATGTGGACCAGCTAGACATGAATGTTTGCTCAGTGGAACTGCTCCTCAACAAATTTCCTGGTAACAATCACAAACCCCTGTACACTTTGTATACATTTAGAAAGCCATTTCAATTTGCATAAGAATCCTATGTAAGTATTATGTAAATATAATGCAGCCACAAACTGTTTGTTTCTCCACATAACATGCCCCAGTTAATTATCCGCTTATAGGCCTACATTGACCTTGAGCTGCGTCCCCCCCTCCCCCGGGTTCTGTCTCTGGCCATCATGTTCTCCTCTTAGGTCGAAATGAGGAAGAATACCGGCATCAGCTGGGACGGTACGGGATAACTGGAGAACTAGCCACGCGGCCGGTCGCAAGCTTGTCGGGAGGGCAGAAGAGTCGAGTGGCCTTTGCTCAGATGACCATGCCTTGGTGAGGCTCTGTGTGTGTGTGTGTGTGTGTGTGTTGGGGGGGGCTAGAGACAGATGTGTTGTTAGCCTGCTCCTCCTCTCTACTTGTTGTTGTTTTAACCTCTCCTGTTTCCTACCTTCTCTTTTATCAGTCCAAACTTCTACATACTTGATGAGCCGACAAATCATCTGGATATGGAAAGCATAGAGTCTCTTGCAAAAGCACTCAACAAGTTCAAGGTCAGTCCAAAACCTTTAAGTTCTTTACAAGATCCATAACTTCTACTGCTTTGTGGTGATGCTGATTAAATGTGCACTGTTAGTAAACATGAATTTCTCTCATTTTCTCTCTCAGGGTGGTGTGGTGTTAGTGTCCCACGACGAGCGCCTGATCCGGGAAGTGTGTAAAGAACTCTGGGTGTGTGAGGGGGGCAAGGTGAAGCGCATCGATGGCGGCTTCGACGAGTACAGGGACATCCTGCATGAACAGTTCCGCAAGGAGGGCTACCTGTGAGGCCTCATGTTGCCAGCCGGCCAGCTGTCGACCACTACTGTTGCCGGCGCTGTCGTCACCAAAAAACCCCCATCGCCCAACATGCCAACACAGCAAGACTCTTTACATCAGACATGCTAAACTGCCAATCAATTACAGTCCTACCCACACCTTGACGTACATTCGACCCACTGCCAAGGAGCACCCAAAGGAATCCCAGGAGAGGGTTCCTGAGGCGTCACGAAGACGCAGCTCTCTTTCCAGGCCTTTTTTTGTTCCGTTTTATCCCCTTTTTTGCCCCTAGCCTCGTTCTCTGGTGGCTCACGTCAAGATCAAGCTCATTCAACACTCTCCCTGGACTGCCAGTTTGGCCCTTGCTCGCTCGTTCCTAGTCAGCCATGGTCCCATCTTATGGAGGGCTGGGTCAGTATTGTCTCTGACTGACTGCTTTGCTTTGTTTTTCCATCAGCTTGACAAAACCTTGTTTAAAACATTGTTTATTTTGACGCCTCATACTTGTTCAGAGTCTTTTGATGTTTGAGAGACTAAGAATGGGATTTGGGAGAGAGGGAGGGAATGGGTGTTGTTATTACCTGCGAGGTAGGGGAACTCCCTATTCAAATCGAAGACTAAATCACAATCATTTTTCTTGATACCCCATGGGGTAAGGCATATAAAGTATATACATATATACTATAATTATACATACTTGTGAAAAAATATCAGAATAAAACCAGATGATTCCCATGATTCAATGATGTACTTAACTTATAAATAGGTGTTTTAAAATACTCATAAATCAATGCTAATAAAATCATAGCCATCAACCAACTGCAACCTGTTTTTATTGTACACATTCGGGCTTTTATATCAAACGTGCATGGACAATCCTACTAGCATTACGTGATTGTATTGAGATTAAAATATATCTGTGCAATGTTGACAAATGCACGGATTTCATATCAAACTGATTATTTTGGTTTCACGAGTTTGTTGGAATAAGTCAAGTTATCTTACATAATCGGGTGTATAGCCTACTACTAGTCGTCTTTGTTGTTTCTAACAAATGTCTTGAGAATGTAGGGAAGACAGAACTAGCGGCGAAGATTTGGTGGACGAATTGCCTTCGCGTTTGTGGGTGACAGCTTTATATGGGTACATCATGAGATGTCTCAGCCCTTGACCCAACAAATAGTCAAATTTACTACCTCTACTATGCATACCTACTGGGTTTCTTTCACCAAGTGTCCAAGGTCGGAGTGAAATTAAAGCTTCGATATTTATGTTACCTATCATTTCTTCCGCTAAAACACCCACTCCCCAGTCCAGCTGAGCAGCCAACTCCATTAGCATGAGGTGACGTAGCAGCAACTGAAATCGAAACTCAATATTTGACTTACTTTAAAACGATCCTCAACAACCTGCACCGCACTTTAATTATATAAAATTGACAACGACAGCAAAATTTGACATCACGTAAGACAAGAGAAAACGTAGAGATGACAAGAGGGCAGATCTTTACCATCCCCAAAACCAGGAATTACCTCGTGGTAGAGGAGTCCCAGTCAATCGTGTTGATAAAAAAAAATACACACACAGCAGTCTACGCGATGCATAACAATATCATAGCGTTAAGCATTGCTAATATCTTATTTTCAACGACGCAATCGATGGGCTTTGAGCGATACCCTTACTCGAGTCTATTCAGTATTAATATTGAGCCATTACGCCAGCTGATGGACTCTTTAACATCACTTTAATATAGGGGTGTTGTGAAATTACTTTAACCTTTACTAGTTCATGTTCACAGTTACACATTTATTGATATAACTGTGCTGTATACGTTTACCTCGTTATATATTCCATTATGTAAACATATGCCTCCCACAACGGTTCAGTTTAATAAGGTACTCGTTTGTTTCAGGCTCACCCCTCGTAAACATGAACTGTTCCGTGAAGCTCGCCTGAGTGATGTCAGTGATAGAATGTGATCATTTCGCGAGTCCCTCAGCTCGTAGTGTACTTTTTTGCCGCTTATTTTCCCCTTTTACAGGACGGCTTTTCGCAGTTCTATGAAGAGGATTAATATGACAAATGGCGATATTGTGAACAACTGTTGTCAGAGGTCAGGTCGCTTCCGTCTAGCTTCATGTATTTAGGTGTATACTTCACGAAGTAACGTTACAGGAAAGAAGGGTCCGGCATTGTTTTAATAGTTTGCTTTCAAGAGTTGCTGACATTTAGAATGTGCATGGCATATCATATCTAATGGTTGGTCGTGCAAGTTGGTCGACATCGGTTGTTTTCAATCGCTTTTGAGTATTTCTGTTGTCAAGTGAAACGCGGCAGATACTGGACGGGACTGGACAATGGTGAAGACAGTCGTCGGACGAGGCACGAAGTCTTTCGGGATTGCGTTTCACTCTTTTGCTTGAAGGACAATAAAACACAATCCACTTTCTTCGAAATTGATTTGACAAACCTTACCTTTCGACAGTTTTTGTCCGGAGCATCTCGGTTCTGGCTTGTCATTCATACAGCAGACTCATTGCCTTTTCGAACGAGAGGACCTGCCCTAATCGTCGATTGAGGATAACCACGACGCAAACGAGTCGCTGACAACCAAGAGTGATATTTCTCATCAGTTTTTTAGTCACACGTTGACTGCTACAACGATGTTAACTCAGGTAAAGTTACTTTAATGATCATTCCCGAATCAGCGAGGGTTAATTTGTGTCATGATATTGAAAAAAACTGTTTGTGTGAATGCTAGCTACGTGTGTATGTGTGTGTGTGCGTGCGTCTGTGTGTGTGTTCGCGCGGTCTCGTACTTGTACTCAGTGTTCTTTTCATACATCGAATTAAACCATATATGATGCATCTTAATCACTGACGACCACTCGAATGTGACAGTTCTCTCGTATAACACAACGATTTCCCTGTTACGTGGGTTGATGGGTCGCTTTCCTCTCAATGTGGCATAACGTTAACTTATTTCAGGCTTGGTGCATCGAGGGACCTGTGATGGCCAATGTTGCCAGGAATTTAGCTAACGTTAACGTTAATTGTGTTCTTGTTCGTGCCATGTAACGGGTCGACTTTGTTGTTCAGTGATTGTTCTTCAAAGTGTTTGAAGACGTGGTTTTGGGCGGTCTCATATGATTGTGAAAGATTACAGCAGAGAACACATTTGGTACACCCTCTATTTACTAGCTATTTAACTATTTGTCATTCTCCGGTGACCGCCCCAGTAACGACAGGTTACTACCAAGTGCCACCGTCGCCATCTTTAGATAAGAGACGGAATTGTGTTTTAAGATGTCAGAAAGAGTGAGTTTTAATACATGCATTATTATGATTATAGTGCTTAGAAGTTCATCCAAGAAAAAGAGCGAGCATTCTGGTGAAAGAATCCATAACCTGAATGATCCCTTGTGAAAATGAAGTGGACGTCCGCTATAAACGTCGAAAAGTTGGGCTTTGTTAAATGCCTGTCCTCAGAATGATCGTTTTTGTGCGACATGGGTTTTTGTCCCTTTTGGGTTTCGCACAAACCATCATTACAATGTTAGCTCTTTTACTATGGAATGTTTTCCTGTTGGCGATACAGT
Organism: Alosa pseudoharengus; assembly: GCF_046254945.1. NCBI lineage: Eukaryota > Metazoa > Chordata > Actinopteri > Clupeiformes > Clupeidae > Alosa > Alosa pseudoharengus. The sequence goes on along the minus strand of NW_027468598.1, from coordinate 21,000,994 downwards.
AACCGAGTGAATCAGTTCCACGTTAGAGTTTTGCCGACTTCACATCTGCTACAAAAGCTACAATGTTGCAGTGTTTTATTGACTGTTGGAAAGGACGGTGTAAAAGTACTGGTAGAGTTGTATTATTTCTCAGAACCTACAACGCTATTATACACTGCACACATATCGACCTTGTACCTTTCATGTTTCAGTGGTACCCTAACAAGAGTGTCGAATACGTCGTATGTTCTCAAGGCTTTTCAGTGCAATCATACAGGAATCGAGTTCAGGTTGTTGAATTAGGGATAAAAGTCGCGTTTGCTTCATGAGATGAACATAGATTAATTTGTTTGTTTGCGCGACTCGGTCATGCCAGTCTAACCAGGCTTTAATGGAGACTTTAAGAACGTCGACTCTTTTGTGTCGCAATCTCCCCGTTGAGTGAATTTATTGAACGATGAGAATGCAATTGCATTGTTTGTGCCCTCGCTCGGGGATTCTGCCTTTAATATACTGTTTAATATGCTATGTCGGATAACCGACAGCATAATCGAGAGACGTGTCCCAGATGACAGATACAATGTACTCCATCCATTCGTCTTGTGGGACTGTAGCCTACGATTGAAACGGCAAGCTAAATCTGGCCGAATGGGAAGTCGAGAGACCCAGTTATCCGCGTTGTTCGAACACGATTTCGTTTTAAATCTAGACCACCTGAGCGTGGTCACACTTGGAAAAAGCAAGTCGACGGCAGACTACTCGTCGTCTGTAATTTTACCGATGTGCTTCCATGCCGGATTTGTCCATTATATAACAGGCTCACTTTCCTCACGGTGTTGTCGAGTAAAGTGCACGATCTGACAGCGCCTCCCGCGCATCGCTTTGCTTCTGTGACGATCCTAGACAATGGCTCCATCAGCCCGCTAAACGCCGTGGCAGACTAAACGGGAGCTGGTTATTTAGGACATGCCCCGAGACGAGATTACTTACGAGTGTTCATGTTACCTGACTTGGCAAATGTCAAGACTATGCTGCCAGAGTTTTTTATTAAGAACCGGTTTGTTTTTCCACAGAAAAAGAGAAAACGCACGGTGGAAGACTTTAATCAGTTCTGCACCTTCGTGTTGGCATATGCAGGATACATCCCGTATCCTTCAGAGGTATGTAAAGCTTGGTCTAGAGTTAAATAAAACTATTATTTAGTATGCTAAATCATTTAAATTGATGGCTGCTATATTGTGCAAACATCACTGTTTCATCTATCAACACACCTGAGTGTATTTGTTTATTATACAGTTTTTATTCTGTGGCTCTTTCATGCTTGTACATTATAGTATAGATTGGTTAGTAAACTGCACAAAGTTTAAGTCAGTTAATCAGTCATATTAATTCAAAATTAAGAGCTTAAACTCTGATTGACAAAACCAAACTTAATAGAACAATCTCACCATTAACCAACTGACATAAAAAAAAAACGTTTGATACTTAACTGTATCATGTACACAATGTATACACTGTAAAGCAGTGTATAGTGTCATAGGGATTGTTTGGATAAGTAGCCATTGATCATTGTAATGCCTGTCCTCCTACAGGAATGGTGGTGTAACAACAACGTTCCCAGGGACAGTGACACTTGTAGCCCCATTCACAGTGATGGCACTCTGCCTCCATCACATAAGAAAGGGAGCGGCAAAGACAAGGCCAAGAAAAGGAAGCAGGACAAGAAGGGTGTCACACAGAGCGAGGGCAAGGCCAAACGCAGGAGCGGAGATGCCACCGCCAAGAAATCTCCCAAGACCAAGAAGCCCAGCAAAAGCTCGTCATCATCACAGCCACCACAATGGCCCACTGGAAGTTTATTCTCCAGCAGCAGTGACATGGTTGGAGCCTGCACAAGCACCGAAGACGTGCCGCCTTTGCCCATGCCACAGCCTCCCAGTGGAGAGTCTTCACCAGCTCCCAGCTCTGTGACCTGTCCAGTAGCTGAGCTGAACCCAAGCCACACTCCACCGCACAACGAGGAGCAGACCAAGATGGAGACCAGCTTCAGCGCCGACGTGAAAAGAGGAAGTGGCGCAGAGGAAGTCAAGGAGGAGCCGGTGGATCTGACCAGAGTGAGCTCCACGGAAAATGTGACGAAAGCAGAGCCCGAGGCGCAGCCGCCTGGCGAGGGGAACCGGGTGGAGGCACCCAAAGAGGAAGAGAGCGACGGCTGGGAGGGCAGCGAGGCCGGCTCGGGGGGCACGGACATCCTACGGTTGGTCATCGAGAGGCGACTGGGCAGCCGGCTACCAGAGGACCAGGAGACGGGGTACCACACAGATAGCACCCCGGACAGGAGCGCCAGCGACAACGAACAAGATACACGCACTGAAGAAGGAAACACTACTGCCGGCTCAGGTGTGTGTCTGTGTGTGCCTGTCTGTCTGTCAGTTCATTTGGCTGATACTTTGTGGGTTATGTTAGTTTTGTGTCTGTATGACTGTTACTGGTTCAAACTTGTTTAACTGTTGGTATCCCTGTTCATTTTGTAGCTTGTGGCATGGAGGATGCTTCTACAGACAAGGCCAAAGGAGAAGGTAATTACACCTTAGTGATATTTTTAATATAGTACTATTATGTAATATAATGGTTAGGTATATTTTTGAGTGTTTGTATTCTTATTCCAAATGTTTGTTTAAATAATATGTGATAATCATTCTCTTTCTTTTTGTTTCGTCCTCTATCTTTCCCTCAGATGAGGACTCATGGGACTTGATCACGTGTTTCTGCATGAAGCCCTTCGCCGGACGCCCCATGATCGAATGCAACGAATGTGGCACCTGGGTGCACCTCTCCTGCGCCAAGATTCGTCGCACCCACGTGCCCGACATCTTCGTGTGCCAGCCCTGCCGTGACTCCAAACAAAACATCCGCCGATCGAACCGGGCACGCACTGTAAACCGAAAACGCTTCAGTGACTAAACACCTTCATGTTCAGTCAACACCTGCATCAATGACTGGATATGTACCGTTGTTGGTTTCTACAGACCTGACAATCTCAAAACACTTTATCACATTTTTTAATGTATGGACTTTGATAAGAAGAAGGGCGGACATTTTTAAGATGCTGAGCTTTTTGGACGATCTCTCATACTTATGAAAAGACTGACAAATGAGAGAGACAGAGACAAAGACTGAACTGTCAGATGTGGAACGGCCAAGTAAAAATACTTAGGGAAGGGAAGAGTGTTTCATGTGATGGATCTCATGAGGAAGTTTTAAGGGAGTTCGCACTTGTTGTTACTCATGCACAACCTGTCTTGTGACCCTAATACAACTCATTCCATCTGACCACTATCACCAACACGGAGAATGTGTTCCCAAGGGCTACCCCCACCACCCTCCCATCATCTTGAACTCAGACCCTTGAAACGTGTGACAAAAACTGTATTAAATATCCATAGATTGTAACTTTTTTGTTTGTTTATAAATGCAGTTTGAAATGTTAAGGATGGCACAAATGCTTTTTTTTCTGACTTGTCTGCTTAACGTTGAGAGGAATTTCCTGCTATAAGAATATAAAGCATAAGAATCATCAAACACTGTAAATATTGCTCTGTTTTCTAGAGTATGAATATATATATATATATATATATTGCTATTTCAGTAATAAAGGCAGATATCAAATATGTTGTTTTTTTTCACTGTTGTTTCTATACGGGTTGAAAATGAAGACACATATATTGTGAAGCACTTTTTTTTAATTCTGAAATCGCTTTCAAAGCCAAAATTTGTGAGATCACAATTTTCTAGGCATCACTTTTTTACAGGTCAAACATAATCTCAGCTCATATTGCATTGGAAAACATGGAACTGAACTCCCTTAGAATGTAGCCCTTTGCGTTGTTGAAGTTTGTTTTGTGCACTCTGACCAGCCTCTGGATTCTAACAACCTCTTGAAGGCACCATAATGCAAAAGCACAAGGTCTATAGAAGCATGAGAAATACTACAGATGTACCCATAAATCCGCTATCAGTGAAAGCAGCTCCAACTAACTTCTGTCAGACTTCTCCCATTTACATTACAGCTTTTGCCACTGTTGGAGACAACCAGTTCCCCTGAATATGCATTGCAAATCCAAGACTGTAGGCAAGAATTCCAGTGTCGTCAGGAGTTTCCTGACTGCCTTGGAAAGTCTTTTTATCTTTATCACTAAATCTATTTTTGTGATCATGACATAATTGGGGTCAGTTGAGGCATTACAAAAAGTACCACCAACATAAGCATTAAGGTTTTCATTATTTCCAGTATGAGGTCACTGGAACATAATACATTGATCACACACACGCATACCTCCACCATTGTTAGAGGCTTATCATTGTCACAGTTGCACAGCAGCCAGTGCCACTATTAACCTATTCTAGATTGAGCACAGCAGGCTTCACAGCAGCTACTGCCAGCTTAGTCAGTCAGTCATCCACTACATATCCTGTATACTGAACTGCAGACTCTGTGAGGTTTCATGGAAGGAGAACAATGGAAAAAAAAACATGCAGCAGATGGCCTCACTCCTCGGGCAATGCTGATGGTATGACATGGCCTTTCTCTCTCAGGCGTGGAAGGACCCCTTCTCTGTAGAACTTCTCCAGCTTTGCCACGGTGTCATCCCAGAACTGCGGGTCAAAGGTCACAGGGACAACTGCGGTCTCACGCAGGGTGAATACCACCAGGTCGGCCTTGTGGATGCCCGTCACCGCCATCTGGCACTGCACCTGGGTGTAGTAGCTGTGCTTGGTTTTGAGTCGGTACTCCTGGTCCTCCTCGTCAGCCAGCTCCAGACAGAAAGCCGAATCCTGGAGGCAGGCGTCTCTCACGGTGTTCTCCCTGTGCTTGTAGGGACACTTGACCTCCAGGCAGAGGAGATGCTCCCCTGTCTGCTTGTCCTCCACGATGCCGTCGGGACTCGCCGCCAGCCAGGCTCGCTGTGGGTCGATGAAGAGGCCGCACTCCTGCACCTTCACGGCACGGCCCAGCGACTTGCTCTTCAGCCTCTGGTAGACCTGCGCTGCTTGGGCCTCATGCTCGATGCCCCAGGTCATGGCCCGCGTCCTGACATTCTGGCCTTCTCCCAAAATGGCCGTCACGTAGGACTCCGGGGGAGTCCTGCTCTGGCCATTAACAAAGCGGCTGTGGGAGACGCGGTGAGCGGTGGAGGCAGTTATGCGGTTTTGACGCCAGGAGAACCAGTTTGGATTCTCGCTCTGGCCCCGTGTATGGACTTCCACAGCTTTGACAGTGGGCCTGTCCACTTTAACATCGAGGCCCAGGGGCACAGCCTCAGGCTTGGGACAAGACTCTTTATTGCCTCCACTGTTTCCTGCACTCTTTGTTAAGTGTTGGGCTGCTCTTGTAGCTGCACCTCTTTGTCCTGATGTCTGGGGGAATTGAGTTTTTGGGGTATATTTTCCAGCAGGCTGGGTAAAGACAATTCTATTGGTGTCCTTTGGAGCTGTTGTTCCACTGCGTGGTTCATAGATTTTCACAGGGGCTGACTTTGGCCTCTGGGGAAAATTCCTTGAACCAGTGGTTTTAGACGATGTTGTGACAGTCTTGTTGTTGACCTTCTGCACTTTAAGGGTTTTTGGTGGAGCGGCGCTTCTGGCATGGCCACTGTCCTCTGAATTAGTGGAAGACATCTCTCAAGTTACAAAAGGTAGTCACGGTGGAAGAATCTGGGAGTGAAAAAAAAGTTTTTGTTAAAAATATATACATTATATTCATCCATTTACCTGAGGAAGTCCCAGGTGGGTCAAAACGTTGTTGGTATAAATTAAAAGTTGGGAGCTAAATTCTGGTGTGCGGACATTCTCTCTTCTGTTTTACACTCGTATACCTTTGTCCTGCACCTGGCCTAAAGAAAGGTGGGATGTGCACACTACTCCACTAAAAATATATACATTACACAAAATAAGCATACATCCATTCAAGTCAAAACTCTCCATAGACAGTTCACTGCAAGTGCTCTTCATGACATAATTTAGCGCCAAATTTGGGTGTTGTAGTGGCTGGCATAAACAGACTGTGACGCAGAGATTTGTTTGGTTTGTAGTGCTGAGCTGCACGGGTGGAAACAGGTGTGAATAAGGTCTTAACGACAGTCACTGCCTTCCTACAGGGATCACTTTAAACAATCCTCATTCAATCCCTCTCTCAACACATCCCTAGAAGTCTCTCTCTCTCGTATCTCCGCCTTCTCTGTCTTTTTTCCCTTTCCCTGTCTTTCTGCTCCTGAGTGGATAATCCTTTTAGCACCAGAGCTAGTGAGATCCTTACAGTCAGGCCCCTCCCAATAGCCTCCTATGCACCCCATATCCAGTCAGACAGCAGGCACACAGCAGGTGGTGGACAGGGAGGTTTGGGGGTTGCTGTATGTGTGTATGTGTGTGTGTGTGTGTGTGTGTGTGTGTGTGTGGTGGGAAGGATGGGAGAGGGGAGGTAGTTGTAAATAAGAAGCTCTATGTTGCCGTTTCCATAAGTTCACAGCTCACATGACCATGGGCCAGTCTCCACACTAACTTGGCTGACTGAGAGAGTGGGGGTCTGTCTGCCACTGCATGCCTGGTCTTTGCTGAGTCAGACACTGGAACTGCCCTCAACAGTCTGGAGGTCGACAGAGAGTAAAAGTAGATTCATGGTTGGATAAGGTTAAGTCAGGGACTGACCCTGCCCTGAATGATTGGGCAATTGCACTGATTGATCTGTTCTGTTAACCAAAACTTGTTTTCTCAATCTTATCACTGTTTCACTACCACATTTTGTTAGTGGTCTGTGTTTCACTGATTAATGTCCAAGAGCAACTATTTAAATACAGGGAGAAATTCATGAGATCTCAAGAAATGTTGAAGTATCTGGTCTACTATTGGAGTTTTTAACTCTAACTCTACCTCCATATTCTTAACAATCTACTCCAACTGATTCCCTTCTTACATAGTGAACAGCTTACACTTACACAGCTTAAAACTGAATCAAACTCTTTGGCATGCAGCTACAGAGAAACTCCACGCTCTCTGACTGTGTGTGTGTGTGTCCCTAGAAGATTAGTCACCGAACATGGGAGGGAGCGTGTCTGTCTAGGATCAGGACCCACACATTCACCTCACCTTGCTGCGTCCACCCTTGGAAGCTTGTGAACTGCCATGTGTGTGGCGCTATAAATAGCTCAGTGAGGACTTCACTGCACGTTTGTGGCAATGCGTTGTGGCTAGACGGAGAGAACACTCGCAATCTTAGGCTATCTCTAGTAAGCCATGTTTAATGCATGGCTCGTGCCTTTTGCTCAAGCTCCCTCTAACATACAGGTGTGTAGTGTACTACTTCATGTTGACATCTCTGTTTTTAAAGGTCTGCTGTGTTGTAGCCTAGTATGTAAATATCAGTTTGGTGTCCAAAATCACTGCAGAATGATGTGAAGATTCAACAGCAACAGACTATACCTGTTTGTTTTTCTTGGTGAACCACAATTGCATGTTATGGAACCATTTGTCATTAGACTGTAATTGCATGTCAATTGCTGTAATTGCATGTATAGCCATAATTCTCTAAACTCAATCGAACTCACAATGATTGTGACATGCAATTGCAACTTGCTAAATAATAATAAGGTGGCATTCATTGAAACTACTAAAGGAAAACATGTATTGGGTTGTTTGGATTTTACAGCCATCTATCTGCGTCTTTGGCGCCACCCGTTGTCTAAATCGAGCGAGCACAATCTGCCTGCCACAAGCCTCCTGTTTTCAGTTCCTCATTTGTGTGGTTTTGACAGGTGCAAGTCCAGGGATCAACAATGACTATATTAAGATGATCAGGTGAGACCTCCTCAGTATTTCAACATCCAACAGCATTATTGTATTTTAATTCAAGTGAACTGACCGAAAAGTGACAATGGTTTGTGAAAATCTATCAATTCCGTCAATAGGCTGTTCGTTATTTCCCTCGCATGTACGGTTTATCAATGCGGAATAGGCCATCATAAAAATGCTAGATAACACAGCAGCTAAACAATCATTCTAGCTTAGATAATCATTCACAAAAATTGTTATTTAGTACGAAATACGAAAGGGTTTAAGTAGACTAATACAGAATGTATAGCCTTCATGAAATATCTAGCCTATATCGGTAAATAAACTTACCTGATATGTGCCTCCCCGTCAGAGTAGCAGATGGCTGACAGTTCAGGAGAAATGAAACTAAGTTTTGTTCGAGCACAAGTGACTCATTGCCATATGACAGCCCAACGTCATTTCCTAACTGTACTTCGCCCATTGATTTGCTTTGTCCTCTCAGACATGTCTCAAACATGCCCTGTGGAGTAATTTCCACAACGCGCAGCAGCATGGTAACAGAAGTAAACACACTGTAAACAATGTAGCAAATGTGAACACGAATTTTAATTAGATGATTAACTTAAAAGAGGCTAGCGGGAACCCCCTTTGATGAATCTCAGCAAAGGAATTACAGTGTAGCAATCTGGGGTTATGCTTGCGCTAACAGAAAGCAGGTCGAGACTAGGCTACTGGCTCGCAGGTCTACCCTTGTTGTGTTCACCATATGATTACAACCATTATTTGTCGAAGACAAAGAAATGCAGGGCAAACAGTGACCTAGTAGCATGTTACCATTCTAACAACAGTTCGCTATATAAATAAACGTGCCTTTCCCTAGGCTACATCAAAGTGATCGCTCGAATTGTGGTTTACAATGGTTAGGCAACAACCCAGATAGCAAGAGGTTGTCGGTCCATTGTGGCCTAACTGGCGGTCCGCTGGCATTTTGCTCATCAGTTCTGGTGGGTTGCAGACAAATTGCTTTATTTGTTCAGATATACTCCATATATCATTTTATTAACTTTTCTTAATATTCATGACAAGTTACATGTAAAGAGATGGTGCTCCAACGGCGGCCCGCTATCTGATTATGCTATCTGGGAATGAAGTTCATTTTCTTGTCCCCTTAAAGAATCGCGAATGCTTTAATCTTCAGAAAGTTCCATAGACTGTTCAGGATACTTTTGAATAATGACGCAACGGGTCATCTTTGAACCATGCATGGTAAAGATTTAAGGTATGTTTGAACTTTATATGCAACAAGCAAGTAGGCTAGGCTACTGTATTTATTTGACTTTGTATGGCTTTGAATAAACTATTAATTTACTGTCATCAAACATTTATGGACATTCTTTGTCTACAATTTTTACCCCATCATGCAGGTGCAGATGGCAGTCTCTCAGATCACTCCCACCTTGTATCTCAGTGGCATAGATGCTGCATTGAACCGCGCAGCCATCACCAGCCGGCACATCACTCTCATTGTGAATGCCACAATGGAACACATAAGCCCTGATTACACTGGTGTAGAGTGCATACGTGTACCCGTCCTCGACCAACCCCACGCTTCATTGTCAGAGCACTTTGACCAAGTGGCGGAACGCATCCATGACAACAAGACTGGCAGCACTCTGGTGCACTGCACTGCTGGCAGGAGTCGATCAGCTTCTCTTGTCATGGCGTACCTGATGAAGTTCAAAGGGGCCACGCTTCTCCAAGCTCACCACTGGGTTCTGGAGGCCAGACCGTTCATTCGACCTAACGCTGGGTTCTGGCGACAGCTCCTGGAGTACGAGCGGAGACTTCATGGGAAGAACTCTGTCAGGATGGTTGCCACATCCCTTGGGGTTTTACCAGAGGCTGTAGATGTGAATGGGGGGTCAGAGTATTGTCTGAATGTGTGACTGAACTTGGACTAAACCTTTTCTAGAATAATTAAACCACACTGTCAATATGAAGTACTTTTTTATTAACACAAAGTTACAGAAATAATATGACAAAAAAATTCACTAAAATATGACATGCAAGTCATGTCTGAGAAACACAAACCACACTGATTGGCAGATTTCATGAAACCTAAAGTATTTGAGCTCAGGATATATTAAGTATGAAAGACAGGAACCTTTTGATTCCAAACCAGTCCAATCACTAGAGCATGTCCCAACAGTCTCACGGAGTCTGTGGAAGTAATTATAAGTGTGTTGGGTTCTTCAGGGGAGTTTTATAATGCAGGGGAGAGCGGAATTCAATACTGGAAACTCATTTTGACATGAATGTCATCGAGTATCTGCTGTAGCTCCTCATCTTCAAAGCGACCTTCAAGACTGAAGGGGAAAAATAACAGATCAGTCTTATGAAAAACTGAACAAAACCTGAAATTACCTGATATGTGAGAATAGTATGAATGAACAGAAAAAAGGTGAACTGAAACTTAACACTTTTTGTTACAGAGCAGCTATGAAACAGAGCAAAGAACTCCTCTATATCTTTGTAGTTTCTAAAGCAGTGCTTCCCAAACTTTTTATCTCACGGCACACTATTTACTATGAAAATGTTTTGTTATTTGTTATTATTTATGAAGTTATTAAACATACAGGGTTGTTTTAATGGCACAAGCCATCACAAACTGTAGCCTACTAAGATTAGCCTTCTATTTTTAACCGACTATGTTGCTGCACCTGTCAATGACTTTGATACAGTAGCCTAGATTGGTTTTAAACAAATTAATTTTATTCAGTTGCTAAGTAGCCTATATCAATTTTCAAAATGATAACGTTTGATTGAGGTTAATATTTGTGATCTCAAAATCCTCCCTGGGCATAGCCTAGGCTATGCAAATTAATTCGCACTTGCGTTGAACTGATAGAGGGAAAATGACAGCTTTAACAGCTCAGTAGGAGGGAGGAGATACGGAGAAACACTGGGTTTGTTAAAGAAAACCTGCTAGGGAGTGGTGACTGACACTGGTGACTTTGAGTTAAGTTTCTTACTGGAACAAGAAACCCATTGTTTCCCTCTTCTCAGGGTTAACAAACTCAAGATTTTGAGATTTTCCTGAGGGATATTCCATCAACCTCGCTAATGAAGGCGGCGCTTAACAGAAACAGCCTGGCTTGAACTAGCATAGACTTTCACTTGGGGCTGAAGCCGTTCCATTAACTCAAGTTAGCGGCATCTTGGCCTCGTTTATTCAAGCGAGGTTTAGTTCAGCTTCATCTCTGCTCGTGCACGAGGTAGAAAAGTAGACCAAAACAGTAGATTGACGAAAAGACGATATATGTCGTAAAATTAAGACAATACTAGACGATTTCTGTTCGATAGGCAAGCGCCATCTACAGGATTTTCATCGAAAGTCATCAAATTTAACATCAAGAGAAAAAAATTGATTGCCTACAGAAATTGGACAATAACGAAAGCATACATTTAAAATAACAATGCTAATGGTTTGAAATCAATTGCGAGTTTGATTGGCTTCACTCTTGAACACATAGACTATACAGTCTATGCTTGAACAAAACGAGTGAATGAATAAATAGTATAAACTCAAAAACAACTTTGGCATATATTCAAAACTATCTATAGCCTACGTTCTTATATTAAAAGAGTTCACTCCAAATTATTGTCTAGGTGTAGGTGGTCATAAAATAAATTAGTATCAACATAATAGCCTATTGTCTCCCATAAGTCTCAAAGTGTTTGAAATAAAATTATCTGAAATGCAATGGCTTTCAATTCAATTTATGCCTAGTTTTTGATCTGTGTAGCACACAGTTGATTTGACATTCATGAACAATCGTCGACACATGAAGCAGTTTTAATTATTAGCTGCCTAGGCTACAGAATAATTATCCTTTGGCTTGCATCAGATATAATATAGCCCACTGGCAAAGCTGTCACTAAACAGCCTACCAAATGTGCATGACCCTTTATCAGCAGTAGACATATGTCTTTCATCAAAGATTATAACTAAAAATGTCATTATCAAGGTGATAAACAATGTAGCCTTAATACTTCGTATGGGAAGCGAACCTGCGAACACGCAAGAATGTAAATCCTTTCCTATGCCGTCTCGCTGCACGTTACACCACCACTGAACGTAAGTGACGCAGAGTAGCACGATTCCTAGAACCACACGCATGTAAGGGATAATGTATAGAACGCCGGTCATTACTGGGAAAATAAGTCCCGACAGGGCGAACTGGACCCCGACGCGCAGCGGAGGGGTCTTGTTCCGCCCTGAAGGGACTTATTTTCACAGTGATGACCGGCGTTCTATACATTATCCCGCTTATTATACGGCTACTTGCCAAAGCGAAATAATAAACTCCCCACGATATCACTTTAGCCTACATAACCTAGCCTATTTGTTACGTTCATCGTGGCATTTGCTGAGAAACAAATAGTTCGCAACAACACACGCTGCTGAACTTGAATCAAACATAACACAGCTGATCAACCGTCTGCTTTCACGTTTGAATGAAGTTCCAGTCCTTGCGTAGTGATATGAAAGAAGTATCAGAAGCACAAAACCCGTTGCCATTGACAGCGGTAATTATATGTTTGCAGCGGTAATTACATGAATATATCTTACCGCTAGAACTTTGGGAAATCCCATTCAAGTCAATGGAGCGTTCTACTAGCACTGTGAAGAGCCGTATAATAAGTGAAGTTAAAACATTTTTAATCGTATAATCTTCATAAATTCTTTGGAGCTAGTGAATGTGTAAATCCATGCTTGGTGCACTGTCGGGAAAAAAACCTTTCTATAGGACTACTTCTATTTTTGAAGTTGTAGGCTACAGGTGACAAGAGCACAGGTTGACGGAACCATCTTTTTGGACTCGTTTTCAGACTGATTGGTTTTTTTTGCAACACAGCTTAATTTAGCTTGAAAGTTAACCTGCTACGGAGCAGGTTAGTTCTGTGGCATAAATTCCCATGGTTACCAAGCTGGGATTCACGTTAACCTCGTTAATGGAATGGAATTCTCACTAAAATTAGCGAGACTTATCGAAATAAGCCAGGTTTGGCCTTTAGCGAGGTTGATGGAATACCCCCCTGCTCTCTGGAATAGGCCCCTGAAGTCACAACGTAAGTTTGTTGCTGTTTATTGCCCGTCACCAAAAAAATCAACGCATAATGTCGAGAAGGTATATTCTGAGAGTCTGTGGCCAATTTTTTTTCTTTAAGTCTCAGAAACAGGCTTTCATAGGGTGGGTTCATGGTCAGGAATTTGTACAACTGTACAAGTATTTGTACAGTTTTTGTCAATACCTTTCATCTACTGTGAAACGTGATTTCAATAGACTACAGTTTAGGGCAAATTGTTAATGATTATTCAGGGGAAAGAAAAAAACACAAGACAGTTCTTTTCAGAGTTTGAAAACACTGTTCTAAGAAACAGAACAACTTTGCCAGCTGTGTGAGATGCAGTTTCCTCAGTATCTTATTTTTGTCGCATGTTCCACAGTCCAAAATCATGAAACGAGATTTTAAAATGAACCTGTTGGGTGAAGACAAAGTCCTGCCCTCACAAAACTGTTATTGCGAAAAGAGAGGTCTTTTGTTGCATTTTGACCTTACATCCACATGACAACAGCGTTTTTGGGGCCTGTATTTGGCCCCAAATTTTTGTAAACGGGTTTCTTACATCGATATGGCAATGAGAATTATTTATCTTGACATCAGTTATCAGTTGATTTCTATTTCTACAAGGAGGACCTAATCTATCAGACATCAGCAGCCAAAGCCTTGTCTGGGTTTTTCTGATATAAAATGAAAAAACCTTACAAAGGGCGAGTGCACTTCACTGGGGAAATTGTTTGCCTAAACCATCTCTTTGCAGTATCTTTTAACAGCATGTTTTCTGTTTTTTCCACAGAAATACACTTTATTTTTGTGAATTCATATACAAATGCACAAGTTGCATCTAAACCATTAGTGATTTCTGCCTCATGTTTGCTAATGTTTTTTTTTTTCCAGGCAAAGTAAACGTTGACCATCAGTTGGTGGGTAAGGGAAGGTTTGTGTAAGTCAATGTCAAATCTGAGGTCCTACTCTGCAGCAGTGTGAATAAAGTACAGAACCAGTACAAACATTGATAAATTACATTTACAATAGTGCATGTGATTCAGATCTTTCCCACTTTAACTTATGAAGACAGCAAGCCACAGGCCAACCTCATGCACTATGTAGAGCTGCAAATCCATGGTTCAAAATCAACTAAGGCCCATAATATAGTATGTTACAATATATATCAATATGATATTTACAAAATAACATGATATATTAAAATTGTTTAATGTATTATTCCATTTGACAAGAGTTCACAACAGCATAGTACTAACCGACTTAGAGTACAGTAGATATAAAACTACTGATGACCTCATTCAGAACAATATGAATATGAATATAAACCCAAACAAGATACTACGTGTTGTTTGGTACATTGTTTCCTGTGACAAGCTACCAACCTACCTGGGAATAAGGGCTTTTGCCTCCTCAGCAGGCTCTGGACACAGATTAGCTAGGCATGCCAGTTCAAACTTGTGCAGCTTTTTTTGCAAAAGCAAGCTGTATGAAAATGACAAATAAATAAGCTTTAGTATTCATTCTGAGGAATGAAACATGGATTAATTTACAATACCCATGGCATACTTCATATCTCAAATGAAATCACATAACATACAACATACTATCTGTATACAGTGTGTGGGGAAATGGGGAAGTGTATATTTATTCATTCGCGAAACACCACACACACACAGTCAACAGAAAAGAAACTGTTAAGATGGGCACAAGAGCAGTCAGTGAGAACAACTGAGAGAAAGTTTTATGGACAGCCAAATCTAAGGTGTTCAGATCACATTTGTGTGCTGCGGACCAAATAAGACTGCTTTGCTACAGTGCATTGGAGGAAATGTGATGAGGGTGCTTTAGAGGTAGTGAAGTAGGACATTTGTACAGGATAAAGGGATATTGAAGAAGGGAGGCTTTAAGTCTATTTTGTAACGCCAGGCCAACCCTGTGTATGGTGCTTGATTGGAGCCACTCCTAAATAACAAGTCACCCAGTCCAAGCTATGCAAGAGAACTGTGTAGGCTTAGTGAAGTAGTCAGCTTGTATTCAATAATGGAGTGCGATGGACATTTCTAAGTGTTCTGAAACTTGAATGATGTCCTCAGATTACATGCAGTTCATGTATTACAACTTTATGCACACATACATTACTTTTAGTTCCATCACTCACCTTCGGACACTAGCTATAGTTTCCCTGTTTTTATACCGACTGAATCGTGCGGTGTAGTTAAGGGTCTTCATGAATACTTCAGAAAGTTCTTGCTCATCCTCTGCACTTTCATTCTGTTGCTTTCGATGTTCCAACAGCATGTGAACCTCTGAATTTAGAAGTGTCTCTGCATTCTCAAATTCTAAGGGGAAATTGACACAATACAAAATCGTATGTTAGTGAAAATACACAAACAAATTTGTATGAGAATGGGTTTCAAATAAATGTTTTACGTTGCTGGAAACATTAATCAAATGACTGGCTTACCTTTAGGGAAGATAAGTTGAGAAGCATCCTCTTCGACATCACCAACAACTGGTCCTTGGTTGCCGACGGACGCCATACTATGTTCCGGT
The DNA here is from genome assembly GCF_046254945.1 of Alosa pseudoharengus. NCBI lineage: Eukaryota > Metazoa > Chordata > Actinopteri > Clupeiformes > Clupeidae > Alosa > Alosa pseudoharengus. Next base: position 20,985,502 of record NW_027468598.1, on the reverse strand, counting down.
GAGTGAACGTTTAAAAGAAAGTTAAAGCAGGGCGAAGGAAAGAAAAGGACGAAAACGCAGCTTAAACTTGATAAACAAAATACAAAGAATCCAAACTTGACCTACATATCAGGGGGGTTCTCCACATACGCAGAACACGTTCATGCAATAAGACAATGCGCCTTCCTTGGTTTGAAAACATGGCTGTAGAAGGCTACAGTGTTAAAGTTTTTAATAGCGCCCTCACAGTACGGGAGGTTTACTACTGCGAGCCGATTGCGATTATGGAGCCTCCGAAGGATTTTTTTTGGAGGCGGATACGTGGGCTACTTTTAGAGCTCCCTTTCTATTATATTATATTCCCTCGCAACAGTTGTGCATTTCCTCGCAATAAGTTTAGCATTCCGCTCGCAAAATATGCATGTGTGTGAAATCAGTTCCTGCCATTCTACAAATTCATGATGGGGTGACATGTGTTAACCTGACTCTCGCCAGATGAATTTCGTTCCGCCTAGCATCTTCATCTGGCGAGAGTCAGGTTAGACATGTGTAGCCTACTGTTGATTCTTAAAAATCTTGTATGCGCAGCAAGTTCAAGTTGTGATTTTTGCTATGCACATGTTTATTAGTGTCCTCTTTGATCATGGACAATTTGAAGGTATCTCTGATCCAAAGATATCAGCAAAAGTTTTTTTTTTCAAAAGTAAAAATGTTCACTTCACATAAGCTACTACCTTCCACAATTCTCATTAGGCCTACCCTTATGTGACTGTTATTTTGTGCCTATAAACCGGCATATTTCATGACATTGTAATGTAAGGTCACTGAAAATAGTTATTACTTGAACATTCCATTTGTAGGCTACTGTTCGCCATATCTGTTCCTGTGTCAAATATTTTGTTATTTTTTTATTTTAACCAACACTAATTTAAATGAAATTAATGAATTTAAATTAAAACACTTTGCCCAATTGTTTCAAACATTTGCCCATGTAAACAATACATGATCACATAAGATCATGTAGGCCTATGACCTCCCCCATGACATAATACAATAGTTAACAATACTTAGTGTAGTAGTGAAGCACTACCTTAGTTCAACTTAAAGAGCACTGATCAAATGCTACAGGAGATTAACGAAGAGAGAAGGCAGTGTGTTATTTCTCAGAAGATCTGCTTTTTATCAATCGATATTACACAATAAGTTTCACATACAGTATTGGCACAAGAGAGGATTATTGTTTAAGGCAAATCAGTGTTTTCCTGGTAATTCTCTTTAATCAGGTTTCTTCACTTATACCATCTCACCTCTGCACTCTCTTTCTCCGTCAGTTATTTAACCATTTCGCGTACCATTTCCAAATCAAGTGATTATTTTGGAGTGATACCAGAGACTTTCTAACGAGGAGACAGAGCACTTAAAGAATCTCCCAAAGGAATGTATGGAGTTAGTTCATAATGCAAACATGGCAGTCGTCTACACATATTCCACCCCTTCCGCCGACAAATGTTGACATGTGAATACATCGTGCCAATCATGTGGTATGTTGTGAATACATCGTGCCAATCATGTGGTATGTTGTGAATACATCGTGCCAATCATGTGTTGTGATCTCGCAGCTGGAGTTTGGTTGGTGTGTCGTGATTCGTGAAGCATTGCGCACGCACAGTTCTACCCGAAATAGAATATGCCTGATAAGAGCCCAAAAAGCTTTGCAATATGGCTGCCGAGTAGAGGGACTTGCCTTAAAGGACTTTGGTAATACTACTGTAGCATGCACCCACTTATGAGTAAACATTTATCATGTATTGCTGTAATACTGCTCTTTCTTTCTTGAAATACCATTTCATGTCAGTCTCTCTTTTTCCCCAGCACAGACTATGGCTACCTTTATAAAGTCATTGGGCTACACCAACATAATGTAATTGTCCGTACACCAACATAATGTAATTGTCCGTGCATCTTTCCTTTTCTGCATCTTCTCTCCTGAGGATGGTTTGTAATAATACTAGGTTTAACTCATGTATCAATACACGGGTTTCCCGTTTACCAACAAAACTAGATGCGCGCGCAGCCGTGGGGCAGAAGACGCTTGGTGGCCGTCCACAACGTTATAAACTTAACCTAAATAGTCGGCTGCTGTAAGCTACAATCGGATTTTTTTGTATACCCCTGTTGTCTCAATGTTAATAACATCTCATTTCAGACTATATTTCAAAGTTTGCCGTTCATTTGCATTATTAATATAACATCGTATAATCGATTTGATTAAAAAAATGTTTTAAAAAGTCATGGGTGAATCTTGGCCTACCTATTAAAAAGGGTAGGCTATCACAACAGTAGCCAACTTTGACACATGCCACTCTCCATTTAAATTATTTAGGATAATCTCTCTGCTGAAATAATCGACCAAGGCAGCAGATATAAACATATAGACCCTACATATGTAGCCTACATAGCCCATGTACAGCCAAAAATAAAGGCAACACGGCCTATCTGATAGTAGCTGTCTGGTCTGTCTCACATCGTTCTTAGTAGACCAATCAGAACCAGGGATGGATTACTGAATGGGACTACTGGGCCCAGTCCCAGGGGCCCAAGTGCTCAGGGGGCCCTGAAGCTCAAGCCTCTGTGTGAGGTCACTATGTCAATCTATCCATTTTTTTCCACAAAACTCACCAGAAGTCATCATTTAAGGGGTTATTTTTCAAAATTGTCTTACAGGGGGCATGCCCCCAGACCCCCCATTGTTGAGTTACTACTTTTTCAGGGGGGCCCTTTTCATGTCTGTGCCCAGGCGCCCAGTAGCTCATAATCAGTCCATGATCAGAACAGGTCTATTTTGCACAGGCTGCTGGAATCCTTTGCATGTCAATCTGCCCTTCCTTGAATCTATTTTTCAATGTGCCTATAGGCTTCAAGAGCTTAAATAGTTTAGTCCTTCATGCGTCAATAAATAATGAAAAATCAAATTATGAAATAAATTCTGAAAAATATGACAATATGTTATTTTAAATAGTAAGATGAAAGGTATTTAATTATGCTACAGATGCAGGCTTTTTACTGACCGATATATTGACACATGGGCTACAATGAAAGATAGATTGATAGGCCTACAAAAACAAAAAATCCTCCACAGGCAAGGCTACTGAGAGAAGTTAAAATAAGAAATTGATGGCATGTTTTACTGAAGAATTCATTCACGCAGGACCAGGTATTTAAATGTAACAATGCACCATTCACTGTAGTAGCCTATCAAGCCTGTCATAACATGCTGTGGCTGTAGTTTTGATTTCAAAGCACGTTTTCACATCAGATTCGGGTTACACTCCTCCACATACCTGGGCCAGAGTTGAACTCATTCCTAATCATTGCTGGTTACAACCATATCTGGCTAACAACTGTCTCAGCAGTCAGATGAATACTCAATAATTATTCTCCTTGGCATGGCACAAAAAAGTTGCGTTGGCCGGGAATCGAACCCGGGTCAACTGCTTGGAAGGCAGCTATGCTAACCACTATACCACCAACGCTCACGTGTTAGTCGGAGAGAGACCACCGAGAAGAACGTCCAATTCGGTATCATTGCTTCTTGCTCCAATCTTCTCGTTGGCATATTATGTTACGCCTAACGATAGATTAATGCCCCCTTGTGACCACCGTCGCAGTCGTCAATTTACGCGACAGACATAGGCTACCTACTAAACTAATAATAAGTTACGGTAGCCTACTAACAGTTAGATCAACCTCCTTAGCAGCTCTAGGCGAACCCACTCTTCACCCATGAGGCTGTCAAGTTGACCGTGTCCATCTCTTCACCAAACTACGACAGTATTTGAAACTGGAAAATGACAGAGGCCTGGCATCAGTTTCAGTTCCCCTTTCCTCGGCCGTCCACTTTCTTTATCTCCGTCTCTGGCGTCCTACTTGTATGTAGCCTAGTAGCCATAGTCTCCAGAGCTCTGGTAGTCTCTTTACGCCCCCTGTTGGCACTCCCAAATAATTTTGTTCGTGTCGGTCTTCCACTTTGTGCCACACAAGATGGGGACAAGGTAGCCAAAGGGCAACTGTGAAGCAGATTTTATGCTACTTTGAAATGCAATATGACTTTGGGAAGAGGGGGAAATTAGTCGCCACGACGTAAGTGTGTAGCACGTCGTGTCAAATAGAAAGTCAATTTACTGGAGCTGATAGGCATAGTATAAAATCTTAGATTTGCATATTGCGGCAACTGCAAATGAGAATATTCAGGTCATAACCATGTGGGCACTAGTTTACCTTAGGAGAGTTAATGCAACAAGCTTTCTAATCAGGCAAACAACTCTTCATTAGGGACCCAACAGAGGTTGTTTCTAAAGGCCAATGGCACCTGCAGCAGGGGTCATAGGCCAAGGCCGTAGTCATGATGTCAACATTGGGGGGGACCAAATCTGTGGTGGGGTCTGAGGGACCCCCAAACAGAATTTCAATACATTTCCTACCATGCAAAAATATTATTAAAAATCACAAACAAGTTGTTAGTTAGGTCAGTCAATTAGGTTATTCCAAACTTTTGACGGACCCCCCCCCCCCCCCCCTGTGAAAAGAGAAGGGTGGAGAAGAAGCAACTTCACTGGTCCTTCCCTGGACCCGTGACTCCATTTGTGTTCAAAATGTATACTTTAAAAGAAATTACAAACTAGAGTATCTTATGATAACTTCTATATTACACAGAATGTGGTTCTTTGACTTATTACTTACACCTGAAGATTTTTTTAAACTAAGGCTTAGACTCATAGGTTTGAGATTTTGTCTTTTAATTTAGATTTTATTATGCTGGCGGCTAATCACACAATTTTAACGTAGTTTGAAAGGGACAGGATTCAGGAATAGACTACTAAGACAGGCCCCTCTTCTGTCTGACTCACCTCATGTTACCCCTGTATGCATTATAGACTGGCTTCTGACAGAAATGACGTTTTGTGCCAACATGTAGAAACACTAGGCCTACTACAGCCTTTAATTGGTGAATGGAGGTGCAAATTCCTTTCTTTGGTTATTGTCCGCGATTCACATTAACTGTAGGCTGTCACGTATTGTATACGTCGCCACATTTGATCACGTTTTGCCTGCATGGATGCGCGATTGAGTGCGCATCTAAATAATATGCAAGATGCAACAATCATTTCTAAGAGGCCTATGGTAATTTCTGGCATTACTACTAGCATATGAATGCACTATTTATGTTGAAAGACGTGAAAGAAATGACACAGGCTTGCACAAATTCATCATTTAAAATAAAACGTTTCACTTTCGCTATCATTGCGAGAATAGGCTAGCCTACATTATGGAAAATGTTCCCTTTCAGTCTGATTGGCTCCAAACATGTATGGGATTTCCTTAGCCTGTGCTACACCTCTCCAAGAAGTTTTGTGAAAAGTGTACCGGTAGCTTTTGCGATATTGTTGACAGCCCTACCTCACTCACCGCAGTAGGTGCAGTAAATGGAAGCTTTTGATAGCGCACGCCACTAACGAAAAACGGAAAATCACCAGGACAAACCACTCAGGGGTGTAGGCTACTCTGGAACCATAGGTCACTCATTTGTGCGTTACTTACGTTTGATTACATTCAGATACGTGTTGGTTTCCTGTAGGCCTAGTATAGCGCTTTATTCTTTCTTTATTTTTCTATGTCCGAATATTGGGGGGGACATTTTGGTTATATTTGAATATTGGGGGGGGACACGTCCCCCTCAATGTCTATGGTGACTACGGCCCTGTCATAGGCAACTAACCAATGTAACCGTGTTGCAGAGTTGACATAGCCTCTCATCATAAGCTTCATTGGTAGAAGTTAACAGCCCGACATGAATGGACAGTACAAATTCATCAGTAGATGGCGCTAAAGTCTCACATAACTTTTATGGACCAACTGGGAAAGATATCTATACTCCAAGTAGTCTAGGTCCTGGGTAAGATTTGTATGCACTTCATTTAGCGGAGAATATATCAACTGTTGAACTGTTGAATATGACCCCATTGAACAACGTGTGATGTGTGCCAAAATCTCTACCCGGGACGAAAGTCCTGAAAATGACCACAACAGATGACACTATTATCACACTACAGGTGAATGGGACTCCCCCCACCCCCCCTTTATAGATATCCCAATACATTTCTACCAGATTAATCTTCATATTAAGAGAAATACTTTTTGTATTACAGTTTGCCTTAAAAAAAATATGCAAATGATGGCAATATCTCATTAAATATGCGTACATATAAATTCTTCAAGGTATCAGATTTTATGTGATTGGTCTCTGGGGGGGCTGAATGCCCAGGCTTGGCTTGTGTCCTGTCAGGGCTTTTTCCTGTGCACCTGGTGTGCGGCAGGCTCCTGGGAGCTCGGCCAGCTCGGGGCTGATGGGATTCAGGAGTCTGATTTGTATTCAGTTTGAAAATAATTTGAAAAATAGACACAGAGTTTTGAAAACGTGTGTAAACAATTGTAAAAAACTGTAAATGTTTTGCAGAAAGTGTGTTTTAGAATTGTTTTAGAATGAGTAAATCCAATGAGGGTCCACTGTATTTATGCACACCAAGTTAATAAGCAGGCCTATATGATTTAGTAGTTTTGATGATTGTGCTACAAGTGCCAAATGTTGTGTCTTGCAGCCGAGCTACATCGACACACGTTTTCAAAACTCTGTGTCTATTTTTCAAAACTCCACACACAAAACCCACAACTGCTCACACAAAATGCAAAATGCCCCAAATCTCCAGCAAAATGACACACAACATTCAAAATGTCAAAAACACATGTTTACAGTTTTTTACAATTGTTTACACACGTTTTCAAAACTCTGTGTCTATTTTTCAAAACTCCACACACAAAACCCACAACTGCTCACACAAAATGCAAAATGCCTCAAATCTCCAGCAAAATGACACACAACATTCAAAATGTCAAAAACACATGTTTAAAGCAAACATTCACCTCACATTACAAACACTTTTGTCATAATATGACATTTTGGATACATCATGTACACACTGTTGCTCAAACCCTAAAGCTCTTCTGTCTTAGGCTTTCTATATGTATTTCCATACAACAGTGAAAGTTACGGTATCAACAAAGAGAAGTTGAAATACACAGTAAAAATGCAAGCAATATTGAAACCAAAAATAGTGATTTTTCCCAAATAATTTGCTGTTGTGAATACAGTATTTTACAGCAAACAAGAAAAAAAGCAAAGAAGAATACAGTGACCACCAGATGTACATGGAGTTTTGAAAACACTGATTTTTTTTCCCTTCTAAAGACAAGTGTGTGTGTGTGTGTGTGTGTGGGGGGGGGAGTCGTGTACAGTATGTATTCATAGGCCTATAGACCCTTTCAACTGCAGAAACAAACAATTCTACAGTAAGCGTTCCAAAGGCATTTCTGGAGGCACAGAAAAATGTATTGAGCTAATGGTACTGTAACATGGGGACAAACAAAAATAGAGTAAAAAGACAAATTTTACATAAAGTCAACTTTTTGTAGAACATTACTGTAAGCTAAAGTCCGATTACTGTAATTTTCAAAGTATCTGCATTGGTTCTGAATATTTCAACCGGAAATCCTCTAGGAGCAGATTGAAAGGGTCTATAGCTATATAGAGAGTATATCTATTCATAGACCTATACTAAGGCAATGATTGGATGGTGTTCAGTAAAGTAAAGAGTGTTTGCACATGTGAAGAGAAAGAGTGAAGCACTGGTGATTTAGTGTGGCATTTTGATGGGTTGTGTTTGAAGAACGAAATCAAGTTACTTCCTGTTAGATTTTTGTGTGTTAGGTAGAAAATTGTGTGTGGTGTTTTGCAAAATGTGTTTTAGTCAATTGAAAACTGAGTCAAACACTGAGAATTAGTGTATGGTTTTGCAGATTTGGTGTCGGGTTATGATGTTTGGAGGACATGTTTAGAAAATTGTGTGACAAGCAAAGATTTAGTGTGTAAGCAGTTGAAAAACTGTAACATAGTTCTCTCCAAGCAGCGAAGATGCGAACACATCCAATATGTTTCTAGCTTTTCTTATTATTTTGCATCCTTCATCTGCCATGGGAGTCTGGTAAAAAGTTTAGAAATTTGACATAGGCTACTGATTTGGGACAATCCCATGATTACTTTCATCAAGTTTTGTATCTGCATCTTGAGAGTTCTAGCTCCACCAACGGGTCAAAGTTATATGTGCATTTATGCCTGTATGCCCGACCGTTGGATCCAATTTTCGCCATATTGTATTTTCCACCATATTGTATTTTATTAAAAACACAAAAAAGGGTTTCACAAGTCACACATTTGTCCAATTTTGACTAAATTTGGCGCACATGATCATCAGACCAAGCCTTACAAAAGTTATTGGATGAGTTTTTCATATCCGAAAGCTTTTGCCTGTCATAGTCACACAGCCACAGCCAATCAATTCCAGTGGCAACACAGGCAAGGCTGAAACAGGATGTGAGCTCATATCTCTGCAACGCTTGCATGCAGATCCAACATAGAGTTGGGATGCCATTGAGAGGATGTAGGGAAGTTGGTGTCATTTGACCTCTAGGGTGCGTTGCAATTAGTAAAAATGCATTTTGTATAATGACAGTTGATGTGTTTGTTTAATTAACTTCTAAAACGTAATTCTTATGTCTGGTATAATACTGTGGGAGATCCCAAGGCTGACACATGTAAACTTGTGATGTCAACTTAATTGATTCGGCCTCCATATTGGATTTTGACAAAAACAAAAAAAAGTAGTATCATTCATTCTTCAAAAAATTTAAGAGATGGGGTCTGTGTTTGGATTGAGAAGAAAGGAGGACAAAGAAAATGTGATACAGGGTTTCCTTAATTCTCCACATATTCTACACTCTGCTTCAGTAGGCTATTGTCAAGTATTGTTGAAGATGTCAAGTATTGAGACCAAGATGTGTGAAGGCTTAAGAACCATATGGCAGAAAGATTTTGGTGGACTCACGGCAAGATGTTATTTCAAATGTAGGAAGGGCTACAAGAGATGCTAGGAATAAACTCATCCACTATAAAATTGTTCATAGATATTATTTTACTCCTAATAAATTATTTAAAATGGGGTTAACCAAGGACAATAAATCCTGGAAGGGTAACAGGGAAGTGCGTACATTTCTCCATGCTCTGTGGGATTATCCCTTAATAAAGCCTTTTTGGAAGGCAGTGCTCCAAAAGTTAGATAGTTGGCTCAGACAACTTCTGCCAGAATCCCCACAGCTATGCTTGTTGGGGGATACATCTCAAATGCTACGTAACCTTGCTAAGTCAGAAGCTGGTGTAATGGTGACAGGTTTCATGGTAGCAGCTAGAATTATTCTGCATAAGTGGAAGAGCCCACATAGACCAGAGGTTGCAGAATGGCTCAAACTTATGACAGAGACAGCCGCTTTTGAACTGATGATTGGGAGGGTGCAGAATAATCCAAGCAGAAATAGCCAAGCATGGCTGTATTTTGATTACAGCATTGGTACAAAAGATATTAGGGAATGTAATGAATAAGTGTATGTGTGTTATAAGTGTATGGAAATGAGGAAAGGGGTGCGGCGAGGGTGAATGTGAGCTGCCTTTAAGTTTTTTTTTGTTGTTTTTTTTTTTGTTCTATGTTTGTTTTTGTTTTGTCTCTTTCCCTCAGGTATGGGATGTTTTGTTGTATGCCTGTGATTCAATGTTTGTGAAATTGTAAAATTAATAAAAACTTTAATGTCAAAAAAGTTTGACATTTTATTTTCTACAGTGTTTGACCATGATTCACAGCCAATCGAAAAAGGCTGCAAAGCCACCAAATAGGAAGTAGCATTACATCTCTGTCAATCTTGACATGAAACTCGCTGTGAGTGCTTCTAGTCTGACGTAATACGATTGAGTTTCCAAGTGTGTGATGTTTTGTAAAAGGTTCATATAAAGCCAATCATCATAACTTCATCATAATCATCACAACTTCTTATTACTTACATTTAGTGAAGGAGTTCACAAACACAAGACATTATACATGAAAGTATAACTAGCTGTGTTGTAATTGTCTTAACCCACTACAGCCAGCAGCTGACTACAGTGATGTTCCCAGTCACATTCCTGTGTGCGACCTGACACACCTGATTTGGGACCATGGGGCTTCATCTGGAACTTTCAGAGTGTTACTGGTGCAATGTTAATTATGAGCGAGTAGTCATAATTTAAATTTTATTTGATTTCTGTCAATCCTTTACCTTTCTCTTCATGTTCTTCCTTACGGAAACCCAACAGCCTCTTAAGCCAGTCATGGCACTGGAATTCATAGTGGTCTATCAGTCATACAGGATCCTCAGCATTTTCCTCTCTTCTTTTTTTATAGAACACTGCTTCAGGTACTGCTGCCACCCACGTCCTGGATTTAACATGAAAAATTACATAGTTTTTACCATTGTAAGCATGGTTAGAACCTGCTAAAGTACAAACTTATCCTCCGTATTCCATTCACATTGACCATGAACCTGATATGAAGGTCTGTAGAACAAAGAGAAATTATAAAAAAAAGTTGGTCAGTGTTTATGTCAGAAAGACAGTAAAGTGCACACATTTACTTTATTCATTTGTTTGACTTTGTCTGTTTCAATGTGCCATACACATTATTTGTAGGTTGAGATGTCTGATAATTAAACCCCACTACTTTTAAACAGATTGCTTGGTCATCAGAACAAATAACCATTGGAAATTAAGCGATCCAAATCGATTTTTGTCTCTGCAAGACAACATAATATGACCGCTAGGTGTTGGCTAGGACTAGACCCACTTATATGAAAAACCTTTATATAAAGTTCCGGCGACAAATCCAAAGTCCATATGCCATTAACCATTTGTTTCAGTTATATATTAGCCTGGTGAACCCAGACGAGGTAAAGGTAAACTGTAAGGTTGGTAGCAGCAGAAGGCACACTATTGAGTAATGTTTTGAAGGTGTACTTTCAAAGGTGCGTGTTTCAACCGATACAGGGGAAAAAATGCCTCTGCACACAATTGGACAGGCCTAACAAATCAGAGCAACAAAATAGCCTAGGCCTACCGCAAATCCTGCAGAGAACATTCACAACATCCTTCTTCTTGACAAATGCCTTAATTGCCTTAATTTTTATTGTATAATATTAACAGCATATACAGTACCCTCCAGAATTATTGGCACCTTTGGTAAAGTTGACTAAAACAGGTATAAAAAATAATCTTTTGATGATTGATTGTACTCAATGAAAACAATGAGGAAAAATCCGCCCTTAAAGGAAAGCAAATTTATTCTGAGAAAAAGGCAAATCTCATAAAGAAATAAATATTTTTAACGAAAACACGTTGCTCACAATTATTGGCACCTTTAAAAAAATAAATAAAAAAAAACTAACAGAAGTGTTTTCCTATATATCTAATTTCAACTTATTTAAGTTAAACTTTCTGTAAACTTTCAGACGTAGTTCATGACTTTCTTTTTCACTAAGGTATGAAAATAAAGTGACTAAATCATCTAGTCATTTTTCAACATTGGAAAGACAAAAGAATACACTAAATTTAAATGTTGCAATTTGTAAGACAGGGAATATCTATAAAAACTATAATTTGTTGAAAATGCCTATATTACAGTTAAAACAATGATTGAAAGGTTCTAATCAACTGGAAATTTGACAAACATGGTTGGACAAAGACCCATGGTTATCTTGCCCCCACGTACAGTAGGATGGTAAGATAGGTAATGGTAAAAATTCCACAAAAACCACTGTTGGAGAGTTACAGAAAAAGAGCTCTGTTCTAGAATCTTTGGGCTAAACTGTCAAATTAGAATGTCTGCGCGTGATGTACCGGGGTTCTATCACACCACCACCCAGCAGTCTGGAATGCATATCCAATCGAATATCACATACTCTTGCGTCTTCATATAAACAAAGATTTCCCCCTGAGAATGCTCGTCTAAACGCGAATAAAAAAATGAAGACGAGACGCCACTTCTGTGTCTTCTCTTTTCATCGTCACCGTATAAATGTAGCCTAGGTGTGTTTGGCGTACATAGAAGAATGAATATACTGAAAAGAACCCCATGCCTAATGGGGCTTATGGTGGAGGTGTTTTTATTCATAGAGTGAGAGAGGGGCACCTTCCCCCAGATTCGGTGTGGCTTCAGCAAAATCAGCAGACCAGCTCATTGCATTTGAAAGCAGAATATAGGCTATTCATTTTTTGATTTTGAAACATCATTTTACATACTTTGCAAAGTATTTATTCAATCACATTTGTCTGGGTGGTTAATGACAGTTTTGTCTGTGGTGTGGCAAACTCAGAACATTTTACTTTTACTACCACAAAGTAAACAACATCATTATACTGTAGACAATAGTTACTTCCCTTACTGCCATCAAAATAACCCTGGCATTGGTCCTGACGCTTTCTTTTTTTCCCTCACTGACCCAGCTGTTGAGGAGTTCCCATTGGGTATGAGGGTGCCTGAGATGTTGATGGATGGTGGATGTTGGATCTATGGAAACACATTCACAGATGCAGACATTATATTAGATACGTATGGTATCTGCTTATGCAAAAATAAAGTTCAATTTGAAAAGATGTCGTTTTTAATAATTGGTTGCCTTCATATGCCACAGTAATCCATTGCCTCTGTGTGTCCAGAACATCTGGTAAATGCACAATAACTATGTTGGACTGGCTCTCTAAGATGTTACCCTTATTGTTACTTTAGATCCCAATAACACTTGCACAAAAGCAACAAAAGAAAGCAAATTGGCTCCCCCTTTGTTGTTATGTCCATGCTCTGAATATTGCTCTGTCATGTTTTACAAAATTCGCTATGTTCTTTGACTTATGAAGCCTTGCTTGTTGCCTAACCATATCCCTATCACTGGACTGGATCTGTGAAAATAGTATACTTCTGTTTTCTTGTGAGGAACACCTTCAGCTATATTTTCTGTTTTCAGCTCATTCAGGACACATTTATTATCTGATATAAACAAACTATTCTCCATTACAACATTGATTACAATATACATTTCAGTTGCTATATTGATTACAATATACATTTCAGTTGCTGCACATCACATCCTGTTGTACATTACATTCCTGTGTCTTTGCTTAGCTACAGATGGCACCACCACGTATGTCACACAATCAGCCAACTGTATTCCAAACTAAAACAAAGCAAAAAAAAAAAAAAAAAAAAATTGTACAAAATGTTCCTGATTTTTCAAGCGACCCCTCCTCTCAGGATTGTGCTGTGGGGTTTAAGGACAGGGCCATAAATAAATGGAAAATTATAGGAATTAAAGCCTGGTTTCAGTGTGTAAAAGGCGCGGTTGAGCAGTATGTCCAGTCGCTTGGGTTGGAAAGCATGTGCAGTTGCCCAGTGGACTGTACATATGTTGAAAGCATGTGTCTGGCCACACCATCATACATGCCACCATGAGAGAGCACTGGATAATAATAGATGTGTTGATCCAGATTGAGTACAGTTGTGCCATTTATCTGAGCTGTCATGGCCTCGGGGAGTGCTTTGATTTGGAAGGAAAATGTTTTCTTTATCTCACATCGGCATTTGTACAGTTTGTACCAAACAAAGACTAGTTTATTCCGGTGTGTGTTTTCTTTTTTCATATACATTTACAGTAAGGGTGGCCTTTGCATACAGCTTCTGCTTTTGGCCTAATACCGGATGATGTTAATGCTTTGTGTTGCAAATGCCACTACTTTTATTTCTTCCTCTTTTGTAGTAATCTTTTGGATTGGTTATTATTTTGGTTTTGCAAAAATTATTCTCTGTGTCGGATAAGAATATTTATATCTGAATATCTATGTAGGGATTACTCCAACATAATTTTCTGATTTATTTCCTCAAGTTAGATATAATAATGAATTAAGCAAATTGAATGTTTTCTCAACCAAGTATTACAACATTATAATTAAATATCTGGACATAGTGCTCACAATTCCTAGTCTATTTTGTAATATCTTCCAGTATCGCATAATTCCTATGGGATAGAACAAGAA
>NW_027468598.1:20823967-20966467 GCF_046254945.1 Alosa pseudoharengus | reverse complement strand
CGTCACTTCGATGTCTGAGAAGCGCCTTCAGGTCAACATGATGCAGCAGCCCACCTGGGACCCCTTCCGCGACTGGCAGCAGGGCAGCCGCCTCTTCGACCAGGCCTTCGGCATGCCCTTTTTCCCCGAGGACTTCCCCCAGTGGACCAACTCCCACTGGCCCGGCTACTTGAGGCCCCCTGGCTCCATGTACAACAACAACTTCCTCTCCCAGGGGCCCTACGCCCGCGCCCTGTCCCGCCAGATGAGCAGTGGCATGTCCGAGATGAGACAGACACGCGACCACTGGAGGGTGTGCCTGGACACCAACCAGTTCTCTCCCGAGGAGCTGGTGGTCAGAACCAAGGATGGGATGGTCGAGATCATCGGTGAGTGATGACAGACTTACATGACTAAGAGGAAGAGTTCTTTAGTAACTCTTCGAAACTTTTCAAATGCTTTGCTGAGACTCTGGATTGGATTCTACTTTGTTTATTCAGTGAAGTGGCATATAAGTTAAATGTAATGTAAAGGTTTTATTTAGAACCTAAATGCATGCTTTACAGTTTAATCACTTTATTTCCTATTGTCTCCTACTACAACCCATTATGAAGTAACTTCATAATCAGATTACACGCATGAACCGGACCATTTATCTTCTTTCTTTCTTTAGGGCAACATGAGGAGAGAAGGGATGACCATGGATTCATCAGCAGGAGTTTCACTAGGAAATACACGTGAGTGGATCATTTCTTTTAAAAACTGTCTACAATCTACTACATCCTAGCACATGTTTATTGAATTTCAATAAAGCATTTGAATAGGCACTTGAATAGGGAATTGTGTTTACCTACTGGCCAATGACACCCTCTCTTGTTGATGCAGTCTGCCCCCTACTGTTGACTCTGAGAAGGTCACCTCCTCTCTCTCACCTGAGGGTGTGCTGACCATTGAGGCTCCTCTTCCTAAGCCTGCTCTGCAAGCAGGCGAGGTGTCCATCCCTGTCTCCAAGATGAAGAAATAAACAGGAATCACCAGGCCACATTGGATAGGAGCCATCGTTCGACCCCATGATCAGCTGCTGACACACATCTACCCAGCTCACTAGCCGAGCTTTTGGTTCCTTATTTTTACATTTTGGTATGCAATGTTGTTTTTTTTCCTGTCCAGGTTGTCATCATGAGCTGTTTAAAACTTTTTTAGACCATTGTTTTATAACGGCTATGAAAGCAATCAGTGAGAAGTATATCAAGCATATACGTAACCAGTTTGTTATCTAATCCAGTGAAATGAGTGATACATTGTACAAAACCAGTGTCTGTACTGAAATGCTTCAAAACAGCAAACTAGAAACTAATAAAAATCTATTTTAGAAGTTCAGAGTAAAGTGAAGTTATATTTTGCAAAATACCAATGTTGATGTCAAAGATGAAGAGAGAAATAGAGTATGATAAATACAAATACACCCCATAAACTAAAGAGAGGAAAAAGAGAGAGACTTGAAGGGCTGAACCTCCATTATCATTCAAATTCCTTTGCCTCCTGCATCTCAGCATTCTGCTTTCCTCGTCACATGCACTCTCTCTCCTCCCCTCTTAGTTGCTGTCATACTTTCCAGTAAGAACTGTACTTTGGGGCATTGTAATGGACTATGGTTGCTAATCGGACAAGCTGTGTTTGCCCAGGGCTGTGATAAATTTGCAGAAACGAAACCAGAACTCTCTGACTTAGAACTCTCTAATGTATCACACAGTTACTCTCAGTTCACAACAAAAACAGGATGTTCCACTTTCATTCTGCCCCGCCTTTCAAGCACTTAAATTCTGCTGGAGTCTGCGGCACTGGCATTAGCCTATCAAAATCAATACAGTGCCAGCGTTAATTGTAGCTGATATACGCTATAATGTTGCAGTGGCTCAGTGGTTGGGTGCTGGCGGGTCACTCCTTGGTAAGGCACATCCTCTGGACAAGTAAATGGTAGATTGGGACTGCTTGTCGAAACGATGCTGAGGGACTACCCTGAAGCCACTGTGAGTCTGCCAGGTACAGGTTATTTATAGAAGGTCTGCTGTATTTTTAGGAACAATTCTGACAGTTCCCTCGGGAATGTTTCTTTTTAAGTGCTTTTTATGTAGGGGATTATATAACCTGTGTTCATAATTCATACAAGACTGGGAGGATTTGGCTGTTCAATTGGTGAGACTAAATATTTATGGAACTAATTTTACATTGTAAGGGACCTGATTAAATACAAATGCCCTTTCAAAACTTTCCTCCAAATCTGTAAAAAAAAAAAATGTAGGCCTAACAATTGTGATATCCCTAGTTGCCACAGACACCTGCCTGCATATTCAGAATTCAATTTTCAAAAAACACACGCAAATCCAAACATTCATCTTTCAAGTGTAGCTTAGATTGATGAGACATAAAACAATCCCTGTGTCATGGTGCAGATCTGCTTGCAACAACACAGAAAGTACCATGTATTCTGCCCCCCATTGGTAATAGATGGCATTGCTATTCTTGATGCCATGATTGGTGCCACATTATGCCCTGGACACAGGATGTGTACAGCAAAACAGAGTCATGGATAAAATGCTTGAATGGCTTGATAAAACAAACACACATAAATAAATAAATAAATAAATAAATAAATAGGGAAAGTGCGAAAGAATGACAGAAAGAAGAGTTAACACAGATTTGGAAAACAGAGAGGATAGAAATGGTCCATTTCCTTAGGCTAATTTCCAACAGCTAATGCGACTATCCATCTACTCCATTTAACCTTTATCTCACCAAGGTCCCTTCTCTGTAGGAAACCTGGAGGTCAGCAGATTAACTCTTAGTTGGTTCGCCCTTCCCCGGCTCTCAGTG
This sequence comes from Alosa pseudoharengus, assembly GCF_046254945.1. Classification (NCBI taxonomy): domain Eukaryota; kingdom Metazoa; phylum Chordata; class Actinopteri; order Clupeiformes; family Clupeidae; genus Alosa; species Alosa pseudoharengus. Next base: position 20,963,614 of record NW_027468598.1, on the reverse strand, counting down.
ATTGGAGCCTCGGTGATGCTTTGACGGTCACTACAGGAAGGAGGTGCCTCAGTGTCAGTCACCACAAGGAGAATGCATTAGGAGACAGAGGATGGCCGAGAAGGGTCAGAATGAAAGGTTAATGTCATCCAATCTTTGGAAGCCATTTAAGAGAATCCACACATCATGGGAGAGGAGCAGTACAGAACATGTAATCTTTGTTTATATGCATGTACTGTATGTATGTATGTGCGTGCATGTGTGTTTGTGTGCGTTTATATATAAGTATAGAAAATGAAATACATTTTTTATTTATTTAGCACCTTTTGTGCATTGTTCCAGGACAAGGTGCTTAACAATGTAAAAGTACAGATATACATTATACATTAATATACCTGGATACAATAATTTAGTTAAAGGTGATGGCTACTCCCAGTGTAATTGAGCTAATACAGTGGGGACAACCCCAGCTGATATCTTGGTTCCCAGAGGACTGTCTTGCACCAGGAGAGAGAGATGGGCTACTGAATTCTAATGAAAATCAGATGCGTACATTTCCCTTGTCTCCTTGCAGGTTTTCTGTAGGTGTCTATACTAAGCTGAGGAGTGTGTGTGTGTGTGTGTGTGAAAGTGTGTGTGTAAGATAGGGGGCAGGTGGTGGTGGTGGTGGTGGTGATGTCTCTCACAGCCCTAGCAACAAGCTCACAATTGGTTGTCAGAGCAGCCAAGCTGCGCTGCCATTGGCTGGTCGGCAGAGCCACTGGAAGTGCCGGCATGCTCCTCTCAGTGGGGCTGCGTAGTACACGGCTGGCTGGAGGAAGCACTGCTCGTGAGCCCTGCCGTCCAACAGCTGGCCACCTCAGCCTGCCTGCCAACGCAAGCTCCCACCCCTCATATAAAATAAACAGATGTGCATGAATAATTGATTGCGAGTCTTACTAGACTGTGGATAAAGAGAAAGAGAAAGTGGAGAAAGTGGAGAAAGAATGAGAGAGATGGAAGAAATGGAGAGAGAGAGAGAGTAAAAGAGGGAATGACAGAGGCAAAGAGAGATAGAGAGGGTGAGCAAGTGTGTGAGAGATGATATAAGGAGGTGGGAGAGATAATTTAGAGATGCTAACAGCATCATGCAGCTGGTTGCATCCACTCACCAGCCTCACGCTCTGAGTATAGCTGTTGTGTCAGACTCTGCCTTCTCTTAGACGTGCGGTTAAAAAAAACTGAGTCGCAATCCGGTCTGGTAACACACATCAGAACCAGGCTGTCGAATCTAGCTGCTTAAATGCATGGGGGAATTGTATTACATAATGAAATGCCTCTCCTGTCGACGCATGCCGCGTCAATAGATTATACGATTATACACACCTGAGTGTAAACTGAGGGATTAGCAGGACCAGATGGATTATTAGGGTCATGCTGTGAGATTAAGAACATATGTTGACTGATAGTATAATGTAGGCCAATGGGCAGGTGTAGGTGAAAAAAACAATAATAGCAAAAGCTAAAGCAAAAGTTCTCTCTCTCTCTCTCTCTCTCTCTCTCTCTCTCTCTCTCTCTCCGTTTCACTGTTTCTCTTTGTCTATCTTTGTATCTCACTATACTCTGCAATGCAGCAGGATACGTTGCCAGAGAGAGGATGAGCAAGGAGTGTAGCCAGAGGGTGCAGCTAGCTTCAGACACCACTGAGCAGCTTCCGCTCTGGAAGGAGAGTGGGGGACATTTGGCTCAAGACAAAAAAAAAAAACCTTACTGATCACAATGAAAATGGAGATTGTGTATTTGACATTTTAGCACTATAATGTCCCAGTATTATAATTTCCACATTGGATGAAAGTCTTGCTCTGGCCTGGGACAGTAGAACTCACCAGGGGTATGGAGCTTACATGTCTCTAAGAAACCAACCAATCAGGGAGAGCTGAGCTAGACTGCTACTCAGTGGGAACCCATGACGAGGCACACAGCATCCACGACTGAGATGTTTGGCAAGGCATTATGGGTTATTTATGTCCACATTCTCAGTCATAAAGATGCAAAGAACCCAGTGATGGATTAGGTTGAGATACTACTACTGCTTTCAACTGAGACTGTGTGTGTGTAGCCTACATGTTAATGGAGATTGTCTTCCATTTTTAAAGGCAGCGTTAAGATTAGTGCAATTGCACAAAATCAGTCAGTAAAGAGTGCTGCTGGTTGTTTCTGAAAGATATTTCCTTTTATAATCCCACTATGGTGAAAATTATATTAAGATTAGCTCCATTCTTGAAACAACAGCCATTACAGACAATTGTTTGTGCATTAGTGACATCAAATTGTGATGGCAACATAGCCTATTTATGAAAAAGGTCTCATCTTTTTTGTTGTTGTTGTTGAACTGGTTGCAGTGTTTCATAAAGCCTGCATGCATGGAGTCTATTGATTTTTTTCAGTCTGATGTAACCAGAATGAATTATTGAGAAGAGATACCGACAGCTCCAGAAAGAGGATTCTATTTCTAACCAGCTCCACACCTGTTCTTTAGCTTTCCCCAGCAAACTTAAAAAGGTGATGGTAGTACCACAGCAGATATGTCCCTAATTCTAGTCTGTACCCTTATCAAGAGATAATGATTTTAGATCCTATGATCCATATGTATGTATGTATATGTGTGTGTATATACATACACACATATATTTCACTCTACTTTTACATAACAGTGACTAAGTGCCTGGCATGATAGAAAGTCTATGCATTTGACAGCTTCATCAGCCAGGTCACTCTTGCACTCCACGGTGCAGTGTGCAAATCAGTTCCTCTCAGGGGATGTTCTCACAGAACTCCTGTAATTATGTGGGACGTTTTCCATGTGGTGAAAAAAAAAACTGAACATGCTGACTGGCCAACTAATCAAATTATTCCACAGTTAGGTCAGGGGAACTCCAGTATGAGTGGTTATTGCAAGGAAGCGTTCAGAGGAGCCTTTTAGAATGCCCTTTGTGCAGTCTGTCTGGCCTATTTCAGCTTGCTGGGTTAAATTCAGAAGCCTTTAAATCTTCTACCTCTAGGCCATGAATGGTGATTAAGGACAGTAGAAGAAAAGTCTCTTGAACTGCATGTACACATAGTTCAGTATCAATTAGTGTTGGTTTGATATTCATTCAATGGTGGGTTTTGCTGTTGGTACATAAACATGTATTACTATTCTCATTGCTGGTAGTTTTCTAGTCCAACATTGCTTTAAAGACCTCTCAAGTCTGGATCCTGAATAATCTTTCCCTGTATTACTGCTATTACAAAATAATGCACTTTTATAGCCTTCCATATACTTAATTTAGTGATGACACCTTTTTTAAGACATGTCTATCCTGTATGTAACTTTATGGCCATTCCCACGTGCGCCCATGTTTATCAAAGCAACTGTCTGCAGTGTTTCCCACAGAATTGAATTATATTTGTGGTGGTAGGTTTGCAGAATTAAGTTGAATGCAACAGTTTTTAACACATTAGCGCAGCGTGGTTATGATGCTAACAAGATTTAAGCACAATTTAGTAGAACCTGTAAAAATCATTGTGTGGTGGTCAATGTTGATATTGTGGTGGGCCGCCACAAATAAGTCAATGTATGGGAAACGCTGGTCTGATAACGAGCTGGGTAGCCAGTATTACCGTCTCAGAAATTGGTCACTTCATGTGCAAAGCAAAGATCGGCAGCCAATACAAATAAAATACTGCTGCTGATAAACATTTGAGAGACAAGACCTGAGGTATTTATTGAATATGTGCGGAACACTACAATCCAAACTGTGTGCCTATACCACCAGCCCAGCCATGCTCTTGAGGTGTTCTTGTTTGAGTCAGTATTTAGTTAAATTGAGTATGTGTATGTATGACTGACTGTTCTCAGAATTACTAATGTGCTCAAAACATAGAAAACACAAAATTTTTGACACAGAGAACAAACTCGTCAAGCTTATGCTGACATTTTGGCCAAGACCCCACTGCTAGAAACTGCGTTGTCATGAATGAATGAATGAAATAGAAGCATAACAGAACTAAACATAAAGTAGCTCCTTGTCAGAATTTGCATAATCCTCTATGAAAAGTCAATTACTCGTCAATAAGAGTCAATGACACAGAGGTCAAACTTATCAAATGAAAGAAACCAAAACAAACATGAAAATAAACAAACACAAAATGTTTCTGTGACATGGTGCATACACTTCTTTAAGGCTGAAATCAAATAGAATGTCAGGCACACAAATGATAAACACAGGTGTTTTACAAAAAATAAAACTTACAATAACAAACATAAAAACACAAACAAAAGAACAGCATTTTGATATTTGATATCTTGTCTGTCTTGTTTTAGAAATTTTATCATCCTTGTTTTTTTCTTCTTCTTTTGCTCATTTGCAAAATGACAGCAGAACAATAGACATGACCAGTGGGAACCAGGAGTTGCGCTTGTAACCTTGTCAAATTCTTTTTTATTTATCATATTTATCATTACTTAGGCTTGTGTGCAACTGCTACATAATGACTCACATTCAAGATATTTGTCACTCAGGAGACAGCTATAAGGTTAAAAAAACAAACGAACAAAAGTACAAAGAAAAGAAAAATAAGTGTATACTGCCAGGAAATAAATTATGGTCCATGGTGTTAGTCCCTTACAGACACACTTCACGATCATTTAAACCGTACATGTTTCATTGCATAACATGACAGGAAAAGCACTCAAATACTTTTCTTAGAACAAATGATTGTTTAAGCAACGTCTTAAACAAATTGTTTTTTTTTTACCATGACAAACACCAGTATATAAGATAATCACTGATGCATTTGTCTGTTTCCCCCCTAAACCTCCGAGAATTTTAGATCAACAAAAGAAAAAAAAAACATGTTCCATGTCACAACAGCAACGCTCATAACAGTTTGATTTATTCTTAACAATCACAATTTTGGTATAGCAAATTAATAACAAAATTAAATCAATAGAAAGTTAAAAATCATAAATAATCAAATTGAAGCCCATTTACTTCTTAACCATATGAATACATAACACCCAAGGTATAAGTTAATAAAGTCAAGCTATTTTATAAATACATCACCAGCATGCACAATATTGAATCATTGATAATATTGTTGTAATGATCTTACACTGACAAAACAGTTTAGTAGGCAAGTGCAAAAATAAATTAAACACAGAAGTAAACCACAAACTCTTGAAGCTGCTATATTTTTTTCCTATTTTCTATTGTTAACAGTTAAGTCTCCAACAGTAATTGTACCTTGACCTCGAAAGTCGTCAGTGGGTCCAGTAACAACATTATGTAAGAGATCCACAAGGAAACTCTTGAAAGGGCTGGAAATGGCACAGTCATTCTTTTCGAGTTCAACAACTCGTTTGTTTAGAAAGAGTTGAATTTGAAGTGGCAACATCCCGTTTAGTGGAATTTAAACACTATTATTACATGGGTACCAATTGACCAAAGTAAATTTAGAGAATGATGTACAATCTGATGGGGAATTTTTAATCCATCACATTATATTATATATTCTGTAAATATCTTAATGTTTTACTGAAATCACTGACAACTTTTTCTCTTTTTTTTAACTGTCGCATTCAAGTGTTTATTTTTTTGTGATATTTTTTTAAACATCAGACCTCTTTCAAATGCATGTCTACTACCCCAAAAAGATTACTAAGCAGCTTCCGTTTGAACTATATCAGCCCATAAGCCAGTCTAAGGCTGTCACGCCAATCCAACAACCACCACCCCTGACTGACTGTCATTTTCAGTGGTTTTGGCAAACGTCAAAAGATAATCAAGAAGAGGGAGACCCACTCAACTATATATTCATATAGATATATTTCTATATATATTTCAAACTAAGACTTCAACCCACTGACCACCACCCCCCTCCCCCTTCGCCTCGATTTTTTTTTCTTTTAACTTGTGGAAAAATAAAGAACTGCTGCCGCCGTGGAAACGATTGGCCAAAAGCTGCTGCCACCAAGAGTTCCACCAGCCATATTATTTATCTTTTTAATGTCGTCGATGTCAACAAAACATTTTTTTTTCAATTTCCTTCTCTTCCCCAGAAAAGAGAGTGATGCCTTCCCCTCTTTTTTTTAGTTGTTGCCCTCCCCTCCCTCATCGTCTTGTTGATCACTGGTCCACAGAGTGAGGTTGTCTCGCAGCAGCTGCATGATGAGGGTTGAGTCTTTGTAGGAGTCTTCGTTGAGGGTGTCCAGCTCGGCGATGGCGTCGTCGAAGGCGGTCTTGGCCAGGTGGCAGGCCTGTTCCGGGGCGTTCTGGATCTCGTAGTAGAACACGGAGTAGTTGAGCGCCAGGCCCAGCCGGATCGGGTGGGTGGGCTGCATGTGCTCCTTGCTGATCTCGTGCGCCTCGTTGTAGGACTTCTCGGAGGACTCGACCACGGTGGCACGCTTCTCGCCCGTGGCCACCTCGGCCAGGTAGCGGTAGTAGTCGCCCTTCATCTTCAGGTAGAACACTTTGCTCTCGTGCTGGGTCTCGCTGCAGTTCTTGATCAGGAAGTTGTCCAGCAGGTTCAGCACGTCCTGGCACACAGCCTCCAGCTCCTTCTCGATCTTCTCGCGGTACGCCCGCACCATCTCGATCTTCTTCTCGTTGCCGTCGGCCGAGGTTTTCTGCTCGATGCTGGAGATGACGCGCCAGGAGGAGCGCCGGGCGCCAACCACGTTCTTATAAGCGACCGACAGCAGGTTCCTCTCCTCGTTCGACAGGGCCTCGTTCAGCTCTGTCACCTAGGAGACACAAGTGACATATGCAATGCCGTCACTATTCAGAACACCTGCTCCACAAGTTAGTGAATCCCATCCCATCCCATAATCAAAATACACCCAACATCTTAATCAGATTTGATCTAAAACACATCACACATCATTTCATAAGCATAACATCATCATAATTAACCAGGAGGGACTATGGGACATGCTTATTATAAGATATCTGGAATAGCCATGAGCACATCGACTATCAGTTCCCTGTGATCTCATTCCACAGCCATACACAGCACTGCAAGGTACTGTCCCTCATGGTTCATTTCTGCCAACAGATTCAACTGCAAAATATGCAGTGGCCTTTTCATGTCTCCCTTCTCTCATCTCACTGCTTTATGAGACGCATGACCTCAACATTTTGTACCAATATAGATTAACTGTCACAGGCGCACAAAACTGAAGGGAGAATTATGTTGAAAAGCGAAAACAGCGTTAGGAAATGTGGGTAACTGGGGAATCTGGAATTCTGAGAAGAGCTACAAATGCTGCATTGGGGCGTGAACTGAGACAAAAGGTGTTGCCTTATTCTGCCGCGACCGGAGAGAACCTCTACCCGCCAATACTCGGAAGTAGGCCAACCTCTTTTCTTGCGCCTTCATTTTAACACAGAAATTTTGCTCAGTTGCATCTCTCTGCAGCAGGGGAGTAGGAATGAGCCACAAAGAGCAACAGCTAATATAAGCGGCAGTGGCGATAGGCAACTCCCTGTTTCCATGGTGATGGGATTGCTTAGCACACTGCTAGTCCCAAACTGTGGCTCTGCCAACAGTACAGCTGGTTCTACAGTGGATGAGACACCGAGACACAAATGAGTTCTGCTCGATTCTGAAGCACGGGGAGCGAGCGGGTAGGACAGCCATTGGGAGAGCAGGGAGAGGCTCTATGTGGGGGGTTGGGAGCTGTAGGAGGTAGAATGTTCCCAGGAGGACTCCAGGGGCAGCTGTGGTGAAAGCCAAGACGATGGCGGTTGTGGCGGGGCAGGTCACGTGTTGCGCGGTGACCTTCTATCGGGCACACGCCGACCTTTTCACCTGTCTGTTGAGAGGTGACACACACTGGTGGGCCTCCAAAAAATGCCTCGACCTCTCCCACAACCAGCCCTCCGGCCAAGACATGGGGGCTTACATCACTGTCTGGTCTCAAATGAGAAAGACAAGTATGCGATGGAGCTATGAATGGAATTCCATACTCTCCACACGGCTTTCCATATCAGTGACAATGTCCAAACATTATCTGACTGAAACATGGTTAGGTTGCAGGTCTTTGGGTTCAGTGTGCCCTAGATGGAATCTGGTCACACACTTGGCACATCCACGCACCTGATGACGATTAGATGCTTTCTAGCCATCGGCCGTTTGACTCACACAGTTTGGCTTTTCTGATTTATACTGGAGCCATTTTCACATGCGTACCACCACCCAGACTGTTCCATGAAATCAATTCCACAGAATGAATATGTACATAGAAATTATCCTTTATAAACACTTCTTTGCCTTCTGTGATGACTGCAACCACATTTTCTAAATTACAATTGATTTCGGCATTGACTGATGGTCTCAGATTGAAACCAAGGCAACTGCTGACTTCAATTGTACATTCATGTACAAAAGAACTGTAGGGCCAGAGCAATATAGATATAAAGAAGTGAAATAGCAAAGTAAATGAGAAGAGCTCAGTTAAAATATCAACCATCAACATATCGAATAACAAAGCACTGTGGGTGGCATTGGATTTTTTGTCTTTTTTCGGTAGTTTGATGGAGATGCAGTCCCTAGAGGGTAATGTGGAAGTCTATTTCCGGATCAAAGAGAGCCTGGGACAGTGACGTCACAGCCACGGCTGGCAAAAGTGACTGGGCATAAAATGAGTAAATGGCAGCGGATTGGCTTTCAAATTCCAGAGGGTCACGCCGTTGCCCATCTGGTGAATGGCAGAGCTATCATTAAAGTGGAGAAACTCAACCATTAGGCTATAGATGTCGCCATGGCAGCAGCTGTACAAAGCTACAAAGTACAAAAGCCATGGGGTTAACAAGACAGCTACTGAATTGGGTGGGTCTTTCAATCCTAGCATGAATCTGCCCCACTATGTCTTACTAACCTTGATGAATTGCACCTATGCGATCAGTCATAGACTACCATTACATACACGTTGAGCACAGTGAGCTCGTCTCCGGAGAGTGCTGCACTTAAGGCCAGGCTTTGGGCCAAAAGGGATCTGCCTGTTTTTTTTTCTACCCCGACTGAAGTTTTAAGAACCTCCATCTGACACATGATTGGTTATAAGACAGACATGACACAGGGCAAATGGTTTTCAACATCTGAGCTTGGGGTCAAGAGATTCCCCTTAAAGAGCAAGAACAAGTGTATGCTTCAGTGTAATGATCCAATTGGGACTAGGATATTTCTGTATTGCTATAAAGTAAAGCTAAGTGCAACTGACAAATAAAATAAACAACCAAACAATTGCTATCCGACAAAAAAAAAAAAAAAAAACATCCATAAAAAGAATGCTGGGTGGTGTGGCTGTTCAAATGCATAGTTCATGAGTAGAAACGTCATTTGGGGGACTTTGTTTTTGAATATTTTATGGTGTTGCAAAAACGTGTGTCAGTGAGCCCTCTCCAGTGGCGTCCCTCACCCCCACCCCCAAGCCTCAACCTCCCGGCCCTGCCAGGAAGGCGAGGTGACTGCACTGACAAAGCAGAAATCAGAAAGGGCCAGTGGAAAGGGATCCCACATACACACTTCAGGGTGCCACCCTCTCGCCTTTGAAGCTCTCTGGATGGAGTGCAACTCCCCCTGTGAAGAAGCCTCCAGTGGAACAGTCTGTGGGCCAGAGCAAAATGACTCTACCATTTTTTAGCCATTTTAAAGATAGTATCTATTTCTTTAATAGCGGAAAGGTAGAAGCAAACAGAGAGGAGTATTTTTTGCTTCCAATGCCAGTATCCTGAAGTTAAAGCAGCCTAGGGGCCTTAAAGGCCTCTTAATCACTTCCAATGATTTGGTTGATGGAGGCATGGCATTTTTTAATGATCCAATCAAAAACAGTTTGAGACTAATATTTTTTGCTGAGTTGTAGCCTACACATGGCAAAGCCCTATGAGCAAACCCACATATGTTGTCTCATGGACACAAACACACACACACACACACAAACACACACACACACACACACACACACACACACACACACAATGCGACACAAAAATGTCTGCTGCCCTCCAAATGCTACCATCAGAAATATCCATCCAAGAACAAGCCACGTATAGGATAGAAAAGACCAATATTGAATCTGTACCAGCCTCTGCTGCAATATGACAACGATGGAACGTTCGGGAAGGAATTCTGCTGCCTCCTACGTTTGTTTGGAGAAAATCCTCCAATTGCTTCCATTTCAGCACAGGGATAGCCCTCCAATTGAGAATGAAGAAGAACAATATAAAGCCTATTCATATTGCAAATAAACTATGCAAAATAAAGTGTCAAGGGTTATAACTGAATTGCATAATGTAATTGTGCCCTATGGTGATGGATGGCCTAAAAATTGAATGTCCATTAAACATGAACAATATGAACAATATCGTGGGATTTTGATTCTGAGGCTTCACATCCCTGGTCCTGCCTCTCAGCGTTCAGTTGTAAATGTGCATTAGGTTACATTAATGAATGACTAAGCAACTTTTAAAATGACCGTGATTCGGTGCGTAAAATAAATGAAAACTACGACAAAATATAAAAATCACGATGTCCAGCTACTATCTGTCTGACATTTTTGCGTCCTCATTCATTTTATTGTAATGTAGCCTAAGACACGGGAGGCACCGCCCAAGGTCCAGACGGTCTAGCCTATACTCGTGGTTCCTCTGTGCTCATAAGGTTTTCTTTCACACTACCATACCACTACCTTTCCACATTAGACAATTTACACATTATGTCGAATTGGAGTTATTTCAGGACGATACGTTATGTATAGTAGTATAATTCAGTAGCCAACGAGCCTCCCTGAGCAGACAGCAATTTGGTACCAATGTAATGAATGGAATAAGATCATATTATCCCAAAATATTATGATTATATGACTGTTTGGAATGTCTAGCACTGATGGCGGTGAATAACATCAAAACTAATGTCAGTATTTAAAGAGAGGACTTACCGATTTCATGGCAGCTGCCATATCATCGTATCTTTCAGCTTGTTCTGCAAGCCTGGCTTTTTGTACCAGCTGCTCGCGATCAACCATTTTGACCGGTTATTAGGGTGTATCTTTTCTATATTCTGAGATGAAATCGTGAAAAATGCTATAGGCTATGCAACGCGGTGAAATTGAACGAGGATCGCGCTGCAGCTGTTGCCTGCTATCTGCGCTCGTGCCGACGGGACACCCTAGCCCCCCTCCTCACGCTTCTACGAGGCTACGTCATCACTCTAAAAAGGTGGGTGCCTGGCTCGTGATGTAACAATCCATGTATGGGGGCCCAGAGGTCTTGCATGGGGGGCTTGTGGTGTCTGGTTTCGGGACCCCACTCTGTGTCATTTAAAAAGGGGACAGCAAAGAAATAACATATAGTTACAAGAAGTTTTGCATTGCCTTTCTAAGAGTCTAGGTTTTTCTACTGTGTTTTGTTCAGAAGAAAAATACACTTGGGTATAGGCTTATAACAGATTTATAAGCAAAGATAAACTTGCCATCTTTACTCTTGGAGTATAGTAGTAGTAGAGCTCACTCTCATAGGTTTTAGTTTACTGACTTGGCTGTTTGAATGAGCTATTGAAATGAACTCTTGTGATGGTTTTTATTTCACTTCTCAGAGCCTGGTAGAGATTTATAATGTTTCAAATGACTTTCATTGCTTCCTTTAATGTGAAACGCATTTATATAGGTAACCCTATCATAAAATCATATCCATAAAGTCAACTAACAAACACATAAAACATCATCTGAAAAATTGCATCAAAATTGTGATTTCATTATATGTTATATGATCAGAAGTACTTAATCACTGAAATAGACAGACTTACCAGCATCCTGACAACACATCTCCCACTCCAATCCCAAACCCCCAGTGGAACATCTGTCAGGTTAATACCGACGAGGAAATTGGTGGCATTTCATTAGCCTTCCAGAAATACGCACAGCACAACATATCAATGCATATACTGTGACAATGTCACCATCTGTGCCGCAGTGATGTGAACAAAGCTCGGAGGAAGCAATGACATTCACGTCCGCCAGGTGTAAGAACTGCTTCAGGGCCTGTGTGTGTGTGTGTGGGGGGGGGGTGTGGCGGGGGTGGATTTAGGGGTGAGTCTAAGGTGAGTGAGTTTCACAACCAGCTCCACTTGGCACAGTTCTGGAAAAGGCTACTCAACTAATTAGCCACCCAGCTCAAAGCAGGATTAGGACAAGTTGGACGTCATATCATTATTTCTGTCTTCCCAAGCTTCAATGTAGGACGTCTGTCTTTGTTGTCTCTCATGCTATCTACCCTCTCTGTCTGACTGTTCACAAATTCACTGAAGCTAAGCTGCTTTGAGACATTCTGGGCTGCTCAGAGTGAATTCTACAATTTATAGTTGAAAATACGAGGGTGATATGCAGTTTAGCTTCAATGAGTACAATTAGCTAAATAGGACAGATGAACAGGTGAACAGATAAACAGCTAATTAGCCAGACAAAAGTTGATAGACAAACAAATGCATAGATCTCTTTTTGTGCTTTTATCTAGACTTTTCTATCTTCTGTCTGTTTACTAGACCATGTGGCAAACCTTTCCCCCTCTCTCTTTCTCCACTCTCTCTCTCCCTCTCTCTCTCCCTCTCTTTCCCTCTCTCTTTCTGTCTATGTGTCTCCTCACTTTTTCTAGTCCTTTTTTATCTTCTTGTCTTTCCACCCAAGCCCAGGTGTAGTGTCACTTCTCAACATGGCCTCACCCCATGCCAGACCCCCCAGATTGTATGTGTCATGTCTCGCTGGCAAACTTGGAACACTCATCCGTTCTCTCCAAAGAGGATTACACACCCGATGGGCGGGTAAGGATTAACTTGGTTACCTTAGCGGAGTGGCGCGGCAAGAGAGACACCGCCAAGTGTTGTTTGCATACCACCTGTCCACTTGTCTGCTGGAGAACCCCACAGGTAGCACAACTTATCAAGGCTCAAACACACAAGAGGGTACCTGTTGGTAACCTCGGGGGGCATGATAGGTCTGGATGTGTATCTCAGCCCAGATGGCATCAGGGTTGCCACCCCGGAGGATATTCTGCGCTGGGAGAAGGAGAAGGATTTGTACGACCCAAACGTGCGCCTCTTTGTGGCCCTGTTTCCCTACAACCCCTCACTGATGTCCCCGAACCCAGATACCTCAGAGGAGCTGCCCTTTGAGCGGGGACAGATCATTAAGGTGAGCGGGGAGATGATGGACTCAACTGCTATGGCCAGCACTATGCTTAATGCGCCTTTTGTTTTAATTGATTGTGCTGATGCACTTTTCTAAGCATACATTTACAGTCATTTGTTCATAGTTTTGGGGTCATTCATGTTCATTACGATTTACTGTTCTGTTTTCTATCATTGTAGATTTGACTTCATATAGATGAGTTGATTTATGAAATATTTATATATTTAGCTATAGATAAACAATTGCTGTCATGGGATTATTGATAAATATTGGGCTTTCATTGAAATAGGAATATTCTGTGAAACATTAACTCTTAAAGAGATTCAGTTGTTGCACATGTCATCTTGTAAATTGATATGACATTGTCAACAACACACTATTTATCCTTATCCTTATCATCTTCAGTATTTACACCTATTGCCACCTCCTTGACACCTGGACGTGTGTGTAATGGTCTGGTTTAGGTCTACGGTGATAAAGATACGGATGGTTTTTACCATGGAGAATGTGCCGGCCGCTATGGGTACATCCCCAGCAACATGGTGTCAGAGATCCCGGTGTATGATGGTGACCAAAAACTCGAGCTGTTTCAACAGGGCTTCCTCCCTGAGGCCTCCAGCCCTCCTGAATCTAGAGGTAGCCTAAACCAAAATAGGAACTAGAAACTGTCTGCTTTGCCCTCTCTTTCTCTTTCTGTTCTTCTTTCTAACTCTCTCTCTCTCTCTCTGTATGTCTCTGTATGTCTCTGTATGCCTCTTATTTTTTTGTGTTCATGTTGTAGCACTGAACCACTTGGTGGCAACACAGTCACATATGTGGTGAAATCTTCCTGTTGTCTTAACTTCTGTTCTTGCGCGGATGTGTGTGTGTGTGTGTATGCACGTGCGTGCGTGTGTGCGTGCGTGTGTGTTCAGCTCCCAGTGCATGCTCAGCTCGCAGTGAGGCCTCCTGTATCCCAGACGACGTTGTGGTGCGAAGGATGGTGGCCATCTTTGATTATGACCCATGGGAAAGCTCGCCAAACACGGACATAGAGGTGATTGCTTCACACACACAAACACACTGGCAAATGCAACTTTCTCACTGAGATATAGGCTACACAAATATAACTATCACAGTATGTCCTGAAGCCTGATGTGGTGGTGTTAATTTAGACTTCAAACTAAAAAAAAGGTCTACCATATTCAACTCAGATACTGCTTTACACTGCTATCCATGTGAAAGTCCTCTAAGATCGCCTAAACCAATTAAAGGCATTACATACATTACATATATACACACATACAACTACCACATAGCTAGATAACAGATAAGAACAGTTGCAATGTGCACTGACAAATACAAATGTAGTTATTCTCACTGATGATTCAAATTTATTTTGTAGGATGAGCTCCCTTTTCGTGCCGGAGACATAATCTATGTTTTTGGAGATATGGACGGTGATGGCTTCTATTTGGTAAGTAGGGCATTTTCTGCTCACATCATTTTTGTACTTCAATACATTACTTCTTAAATATCTTTTCATCAAATGCACAATGTCAATATTGGTTTCCTGCACTTAGGGAGATCTGCATGGGTATCGAGGTCTTGTGCCATCAAACTATGTGGAGCCTCTGCCTTGGAACTAACAGATGATGCTGGATTCAATCAAAACGCATGAAGTATTTGTTTCATTAAGAAACACATGATGCCACTACACAAATTGTGTTCATTTCAAGTTCTTTAAGCACTTTAAGTAGGCTACTATACTTCATATTTGCTTTAAGATGCTATGTTTTATTTTATAATTTACTGCGAGGGCAATGGTTGCGTTTACTTCTATCTAACACTAATGAGGTTTTCCATAAACAAAAGTTAGAATCTTTTAATTTTCTTTTTTTTCAAGTCCATCTCATATCAATATATTATTTATCCATTATTTTTTTTCTCTTGTTGCTAAATATCTTTCTTTAGTGAGCCATAGCCTTACAAATCTCTCTCAAATTCACTTCATATTATGAGTGAACACTAGACCATGGAGTGAGAGAGAGAGAGAGAGAGAAAGGGTATAGAGACAGAGAGAGAGAGAGAGAGAGAGAGAGAGAGAGAGAGAGAGAGAGAGAGAGAGAGAGAGAGAGAGAATGGGCGGGAAAATAGTGCTTTCAACTATCTAAGTTTGAAGTGAGATTTGACGACTTGACTGAAGTTGCCTTATGCTATGCATTTTGATTCCTATGCATGATCAGTGAATTTATTCAAATGGCTTAAATATGGTTTTATAGATTTGTGCAAAATAAGAATTCAGTTTACCAAACAATGGAGATTAGATACAATCTTAGTTTTATAGAGCACCTTTTATTGTTGAATTTCATATCGATGCACCACAGCACTTTACAATTAAATGCAGTAATGAAGAATGTAATGAAACACAGTAGTTGTATCAGGAATCACTGTTATATTACAGTTCTAAATATGTGCACTGGAAATTGCATTTTTAATACAAATAAACAACTTAAACAGGAAACTGTCATTGTAAAGCGTCAAGTGCCTATATATATATTGGGGTCAAACAGAGGAAGAGGTTAAAGATGGTTTATGTAAAGAGGTTATCATAGTGTCTCGTGTTGGCATAGGTTGATCCATCACTTGTCATTGTAGCCAACAGTGCAGTCATCCATAAAGTAGGAAACACTACACTGTGGAGTATAGTTTAATAGTGCTTTCTACTTTATGGTTGACTACACTGTACTTCAGTCGTCCATCTTTCTTTTGTGAGTCCAATGCGTGCGTCTGAGTACTTCCTCCTGTTTCCTTTCGTAATCTCTGGGACATCATATTGAATCTAGTTCACTATGCCGATATCTTTTATATTACAATGAAAACATGACTATCTGGGAGCAGCAATTCTGTATCAAGATCAAGATGGTTTAAGAGAATAGTAACCACACTAAAACTGTGCATCAAAACGTCAATGGAAAGTCATTGTAAGTTCCTTTCTAGATCTCAGTAGCATTAATGCGGAAGACATCTTCAAGAAAAAATATTCAAGTCTGCAATACTGTAAACTCAATTCATAGGGAGTTGTTATTAGAGTTGTTATTACATAGGTACAGTTTTATTTGTTTAATTACACATTTATTATTATGACTTAATATCTTGGTTGGTACCCATTCTTTGTTATATTCATACTAGCACATAGTTGATATGTATGCAAATGCCTATTAGTCTAATGGCACAGTTTATATGTTCACTGAATTTCTTCATAAAAGTGTTACAACTAAAAAAAGAATATAATATATGTTCTTACCATCATGCTCGCCTGGGTCCCGGAAGAAACTGAGGGCTGAAGCGAGGGTTTGCCTCGCTTTTAACACACTCTCAACCACATGCTGCAAAACCACAGGAAGAGGCTCAACAGTCTCGATCTCTCTGTCAGAGGTGCAAAACCAGCGCCCATTGGGCCCCTGCATGTTCTTGATTTGAATAGAAACTGCAAAAACAGGCCTCTGTAACCTTTTAAGGGCATACCAGGAACCGATAAAAGGTGTTTTAGAAATCATGAAACCAAGAAGTTGCGTGTTTTTGACCTTTACAAAATGATCTGTCAAATATATGGTTCACAGCTCCAATGCCAAACTTCTATGAAAAAATGTTAGCATATAAGCACAAGAAAAAGTGAACATAATAATTAATAAACGTTGATCCCACAGGGCACAGTGGACACACATATCTGCCTGGTGTCACAGGAAATAATAATAGTGAAGAACGTGGGTGGTAAAATGTTATATAGTTCTTATGGCTTCTCCCAACAGGTTGTGTGACAAAGATTGAATATATTAAACTGAGCCGTGTATTAATCAGGCTTATGGAATTTATATGTTTGGACATTCATCATATATCTGTTATTCTAGTACCAGTAATACATAACTAAAAGATACTTCTGTATCTTCTGCTTCTTTTCTTAACCATTGCAATTTAACAGGAAGTTTACAATGGTCATTCCAGAAGCAGTCAGTGAGGTGGCATGCATTTGAGGAAGGATGGCCTAAATTTGAAAGACTGCCATTGAGAAATAGCCAGCTATGTAACTACTGCTCTTCCAGGAATCAGCTAAACTTTTATCAGTTTTAGGAGTTGAATCAGAGAGGTTCTTAAAATTACACCATAACTATTACATTAATTATGTTGTATCCAAAGATATATGTGTATGTGTGCATTAAACAACACATACACAACAGAACAAGATTTAGACAAAAGATTCTGGTAGCACCTGCCCTTTGGCCCTGCTACAGCAGTGTTGGCAGATGTTTTGTTCATGAAACCAGTGAAAGTTGTGAAAATCATTTGAATGATCAACATAAACAGTAGATATAAACTATAAGGAGCTATCAGAGGATGAGGTATGCAGATCATTCACTGAGAAAAAAAAAAACACTGCAGCGGCCTATAATTATTTCAGTTGATCAGGCCATACTGGAAAATGATGATAGAGTTTTGTTTATTGGCTGATCTGTATTTTCGCTGACAAGAACAAACGAAGGTTTCAATCTGCACAGTTTGTGGTATTTTGTTCTGCACTCATAAATATGATGCACAAAAAAAAGGTGCGACTTCGAAGCCACAGCAGAGTGTCTTTGCTGGATTGGAGCACGATATGTTCTCCGTTGTCTAGACAACCCAAACCTCAGAGTCGAGAAGAGCACACAGGAGGAAGCGGGGGATGGGTGGGGTGTTTGCATGAGAGTAAAAAGTGAAGTGCTACTTTCTAAAAATGAACATTGGGCCTAATGAAGCTTGAACTTCTTGAGTTCCAAAACCAAAACATTTTCTACTGATGATGATCATGATGATGATCGTTCTTGGATTTATTTACTTTACACTGCAAGACCAAAATAAAGGTTTGTAATTTCCTGTTAGACTAAATAGTAACATACTTAGAGATAGTGTGTATGCATGTGTTTGTGTGTATGTGTGTGTGAGTGTGTGTGTGTGTGTGTGTGTATGTGTGTGTGAGAGAGAGAGAACAATAAAGAGAGAGAAAAAGGAGGAGGGAAAGCATGAGTGAGAGAGAAAGACAAAGATAAAGAAAATGGCCTGATGACTAACACGTTTACCTGACACCATGCTGCCTATTTCCCCAGCCTAACAGCACAGCATGATCAGGTGTTGAGGGCAATCCTCTAGTCCACTCTCCCAGGGTTACACTTGCATCATCTAGCTATTCCTGGTCTGCATGGGATTGGCTCTATAAATAAGTGCTTAAAACCTGTTGAGGAGTGAATTATTTTCCTGGTTCCTTCTAGAATTCTATGCAAACAATCTATAGTTTCAGTGTTTTTTATACAGTCTATGGGGAAAGTCTCTGAGGGTAATTGTCGCATCATAATGCGGTTCGCAAACATTCTAATCACATATTTGTGACCGTACTCCTCAACAGATTAAGGATGACATAGATAGTTTACCCAACATATGGCGGTGGACGCAGAATCAGTGGGTATTAGACAAACAAGATGTGAATTAAGGTTAATTGAATTACTTCCCGAAGAAGTAAGATGATGTGGACGAAGTATAATCTAGTGGGGAGGAAATTAAAGATAAAAAGAATAAATGTGTTTATTACCAATGATACATAATATCATTCTATATTATAAATAATATTTGCATTAAAAATACAAAAGATTTGTAGTCAGAAACAGATGAGAAAGAAGAAAGAAAGAAAGAAAGAAAGAAGAAACCAAAATTGATGAAAAATATCAGCCGCAATGCTAAATATTCAAGTACAGTAAAAAGGAAGTATGTATATATTTTATCACGTTAAAGGATAATTACGGTGATTTTTCAGATCTCTATTTCTCGAGGTTACTGAGTACTGTTGGTACAGAAAACAAAACACCCCAAAAAATTGTTCTACCTAGCTCAAGTTGCTGCTGCCGGCAGCTAGAGCTGACAGGCAGCTACCCTCTTGGGGTATACACATGAGGGCTCATGAACATGCCCCCAGAGTGTATCACCGACAGTACTCAGCGACCTTGAGAAGGATGAGATCTATGTGAAAAATTGCCGAAATTCTCCTGTAAGTCATACATATGCATAAATGCACTATTCATGTTCAAATTTTCCTGTTTTGGTATAGTGCTCTGTGACTGTCATGGCATCTGGTCATCTGATTTTACTCAACGCTGCCCTCATGTGGCTTTTACATGATGTGCAGAACCTCTGACCGACCACCACACACCATCATGACCAATATGGACTCAGAAGAAGTAATATTGAGAGAGCCAATATATTTGCATTACTCTTTTGTAGATGGCCACACACAATAAATAACAGTTATGTGACTATCGGTATCCAGTGTTGGTACCTACAAAATGGCTAAATGTCTATCATGCTCATCTGATTTTATGTTTATTGCTCACATGCTCTCCTATCTGTCTGTGTGATTCTGTATGGCAAAGCGCCCATATTCTCATGTCATGCTCAATGATCATGCTGCCAGTAAAGACTACAAAGATCACATACTTCCTTCTGCCACAGCCACGTCGTGCCTCCGTGTTCCACTACAGCAACAAGGTGTCACACTCTATCTGATCAGATGAAGAAACTGTACTTATTTGCCCTCTTTATGGGTGGGGGCTTTTATGACTTATAAATAAATAATGGCGTTTTGAAAGAACTTAGTCATACTAATTGGTGGGGCGTTTTCTGGAGGAAAGAGTAAAAGCCAGAGATAGGTTCGCTATCTGTTGATGACAGTCTCTGGTGAGGAGGATGGTCATCATACCTGCTGAGTTGCTCAGCGGTGGGCTTGTGTGCAGGCGCTAGTCTGGAGATCTGAAAAGCACTCCGCTCTCTGGGTTAGTCCCATGATATGGACCTGATATTAGCCTTGGTAATAGGGCACAGGAATAAAAAAAAGTTTCTTGGTTTGTTTTAGTTCAGGTTTCACCTGTGATGGTTGTTTTTTATGCTTCAGAGTATGAAAGATATTTTTCCTCTATAAGCTGTGTGATGATGTGCTCGATACAGATATGACTTTCCAAGAAAGAAAATGTTCCATTCAAATTGAAACGCATAACCGTTTTCATAGATGCATCGATTCACTTTTAACCTCTGACTATGCTAATGACAGTGATATATCATTTAAAACAAATAAACAAAGAAAAAAACAACTAACACCAGCTTTTATTGTTGTCTTTCAGGTAGATTTTCACTTTACTCAGACCCCACAGTCTTACAAGTGAACCAAATTAGATCAATCATTACACCAGCATTGCTTCATCATAGACTACTGAACTAACTCACTGAATTACATCACAGCATTATATGTTAGTCATGTCAAAGTCATAAATGGAAACGCATAGGACATATACCTGTACTGCACGAAAACACTTTGAACCCTGCCCCCAGCTCCTGTCCCAGCCCTGTTTCTATTGACTGTATCAGCATTGATAAGAATTGGGGAGAAATCCCAATCTGTGTGATCATCCCTTTGTACACAGACAAATCTTATCAGACTAAATGTGATGGGAGGGGCAATTCTTCCAGTGATACATATGCGCATTCTTTTGCACAAAAGCAGACAATAGTTGCCACAATAGGCTCTGAGGTCAAACAGGTATTAACATCGAGACAACATGAGGATGCATATCTTATATGGCATGTTTTTTCTATTTTCTACGTTGAAAACATCTTCAGGCGCTGGTAGGTATATGGTAATTTTCTTTTAAATTATTTTACATTTTCAATTTTTACAGAAAAACAATGAAAATTAAACTGCTTATGGAGTTATGGATATGATATATTGATGACATGATAAAAATTTTCTATGCTTGATTATTCTTCAGAAAACAATGATCCAATGCTCCGTCCAGCATGTTTTGTCTTGTGTCATTTTTTATTTTGTAAATTTGTTTGTTTGTCTTGGTGTCGCAGGAACGCTAGCGACTATGCCGCTCCCTCCGGCATCTTTTGTCTTATGTGTAAATGTTAAGTGTGTGCTGATTATTATTATTTTTGTTTTCACTGTGTTTACTATGTAAACTGACCGTGGGTGCTTTGAAAGGCGCTATGTAACAAATAAAATGTATGATTATTATTATTATTTTATTATTATAACAGCTGTATATGTAATATGGGTTTAGAATTATTTCTATGATTTTGCAAATTTAAAGATATACTATTGACTTGGAGTACCAACGTCATGTCAGCCCCATTAGCGACCTCTCTTTGTATAATAATCTGTTTCACAAACCATTGACGCTTCTGGAAATAACGTCAAAATAACAAAAACGTGGGGAAAGCTTTTCATCTCATAGAAGAATCTCTTTGTAGCAAAAAAAAATGTGTGAGTTTGCAATAAAGCTCTAATCTGAGATGTGAAGATAGGTAAGATCAGTCTGAGATGACCCAGGAAACATCAGTGACAATAATAAAGAGTAATAAACATGTTCTTTACTCGAGCCATAAAAATGA
Organism: Alosa pseudoharengus; assembly: GCF_046254945.1. Lineage (NCBI taxonomy): Eukaryota > Metazoa > Chordata > Actinopteri > Clupeiformes > Clupeidae > Alosa > Alosa pseudoharengus. Next base: position 20,941,977 of record NW_027468598.1, on the reverse strand, counting down.
GGTCTGTTTTCGCAGAATGGTGTTACCAGTCTCAGGTTACATGTGCCAAGCCATGTCAAGGTAAACTGGAAATATCGATTGTTTGTTTATGACGACACTTTTGTAAGCAACATTGTCTTAGTATTAGTGTTTTTCTGCTCGCTTCTCTACTAAACATATTAAAAGATCCTGCTCTATCATTTGTTGTACAGGTCCATCTAAATGGACAGAAGTAGCGATGACTTGTGGTGGACAGGCCCAGTCTCCAATCAACATAGTCACCAAGAAGGCACGCACAGACGAGCGCCTTAAGCCACTCCATTACACTGGCTACCAGTTTGGATTCCACAGTGACATCATCAACAATGGCCACTATGGCAAGTCTTAATAGAGCATGGACCAGAAAAAGGCATCATTTGCTTGTTTATGATGAGAACCTAAGTATTTTGTCTGAATATAGTCCAGGTGAGCCTACCAGACAGCGCAAAGATTGATGGTGGCAACTTGGAGTCGACTTACAAGACACTTCAGCTTCATTTTCACTGGGGTGCCAATGGAGGACCAGGGTCTGAACACACCATTGATGGAGAGCAGTATCCTATGGAGGTTTGTAAAATAATGTACAAAATATTTGACGTGCTGACATACATCTCGCTTTATGTATTATGTTAAAACACTAAAAAGGTCACTGGTCTCATTCACCTGTAATGCAAGAAATTAGATTAAAGAAAGAGCCTGTTACTATTTGGATCTTATTCAGAAAAAGAATGTTGTAAAAATTCTTGTAAAAGTCTGTGCCATATTTACACAGATGCATATTGTTCATATAAAACAAGAATATCATTCAATAAGTGAGGCCCTAAAGGACAAAACTGGAGTTGCTGTTCTTGGATTCTTTTACCAAGTGAGTAGTGTAACGGCCTATAAAAACATTAAAGGATATTTCCGGTATTTAGCACTTTGAGTCCCTTTTCTGGTTTGTTTTGGATGAACTAGAGTGGTGGACACCGAAATTTTGACGATGGGTCCTGTCTTGACTTTTTGACTCGTTTAGAATTGCCTTTGACTGGCTGGCAATGGGCATGCACAAACATGTCCTTAAAACAACCCTTAACATTCGGTTTCAAAACTGTGCAACTCACCGAGTGGTTAGTGGTGGTGTTCGTTGATTATTAAAAGAAATATATCAGTGCAATATATGATTTTAATCCGTGTTATTTGCTATTGTGGAACTATTTTTTCAGATACCTCACAACCGTGTATAAACTTCCACTCAATATTTGAGTCTAATGCATAGACAATAAAAGAAGGTCTCGCGGGGGAAAGACTACAACCGTAAACAGACCATCTTTCCGTTTCCGGTAGCGCAGTGATATGAAGAAGCAATGAGTCTTCCAACAGAAATCAATGGGATTTTACAAAATGGCAAATAAAACACGACAGAAACTGTATTTCGCTACGCTACTTGTTTTGGAACATCAACGAACATCAACCACTCGGTGAGTTGCACAGTTTTAAAAATGAACGTTAAGGGTTGTTTTAAGGACATGTTTGTGCATGCCCACAGCAGCCAGTCAAAGGCGATTCAAAACGAGTCAGAGAGGTCGAGACAGGACCCATCGTCAAAATTCCGGTGTCCACCACTCTAGTTCATCCAAAACAAACCAGAAAAGGGACTCAAAGTGCTAAATACCGGAATTATCCTTTAACTTCTGTGAACTGGAAAACAGCACTACATAAGGAAAAACAACACAATTCCTTATGAAAGATATACATATAAACATATACAACATATTGATGATGGTTAGATGTAAAACTACAAACCACTAACATATGTTTTAAGCTACAACCTGACTTAATTTAGACAGTTTTCTCTCTGTAGGAATCAGGAAGTTCAAACAAAAAATATGAATCCATTGTAAATGCTCTGAAATACATCACACAGCCAGGTAGGCTATGATGTTCAAAGATGTCATACTATTCTTTATGATTCCCTGTGATTTCACTGCTCACCACACTGATAACCAATACGTTGGTGTCGGTCAAAATTAACCACTCTTTGTTGTACTCATTTACAACATAATAAAAGTTATCAGAAGACCTTTAATATTTAATATTCCATCCAGATTGACTTGTAGTTTAACTGTTTACCCTCTGCCAGGTAATAACACCACAGTGAAAGATTTGTCTCTGGACATGCTGATCCCATCTCAGGAAAACCTGACTACGTACTATCGTTATCAGGGCTCATTGACTACTCCGGACTGTGACGAGTCAGTGGTTTGGACTGTGTTTGAAAACGCCATTCCTCTCAGTAAAGAACAGGTATAATGGAGGATACTCTCAGATCTAATTCGCCATCACTAATACCAATCTCTTAACCCTTAAAGGAGTACCGTCACACACATTCTAAAGAATATCTGGGTTCATTGAATTCAACATAGAATTTTAGAACCTTCAATTGTTGCGGAACTTAGAATGTTCAAAAACCTACACCTTTAAGGCTTAAGGATTACATAAGCCAAAATACTTTCCCCAGTGTGGTGTCTCTCTTGTCTCTCTTCTTCTGTACGGCATATAAGCACTAGAATTAAATTAAATGAATTACATTTTAATTAAATTAAAAATAATTTTGCAGTTTATGATATTAACCAATGCAAGTGGAAGTGATACGTCTTCAGTGACGTGCAACTGGCTGTGGTGTCCTCTGGCCTGTGATCTTTTAATTTTAATTTAATTTACCCTTTTCATTTCTGTTGTTTTAGCTGTCGGCATTTTCCCAGCTGAGTTTTGCAGATGGAAAAAACATGACTGGCACTTACCGACCAGTGCAGCCTTTAAATGGACGGGAGGTGTATCGCTCTGGGAGTGTGGTGGTGTGGGTCAACACTGTGGTCCTCCTCAGCTCAGTACTAGCAGCAGTTGGCCTGTCTTTGCCAGACTGACGTTTTCTATATTTTGTTCATCAAGGACATCATGTCAAATGAATCATAATATTCATGGAATATTGATTATGTTGAATATCTGCTAATTATGAGCATTTGGCCGCTGCATGTCATCAGGTTACAATTAGGACCGTATATGAAATATTTTAAAGTCTTAATTATTGCATTAGCCGATTATTCTGCCTGTTTAAAATATGTGGTGGAACAACTTTCACTTACACTATCGGTCAAAAGTTTGGGGTCACTTAGAAATTTCCATCCCACTCCATTAAAGACAGGATACCAAGCTGAGATCAGTTGCATTGTTTTTTTTAATCAGGGCAGCAGTTTTCAGATTACATTATGTGCTTACATAATTGCAGAAGGGTTCTGTCTATAATGGAGTGGAATGGAATTTTCTAAGTGACCACAACATTTTGCCTGGTAGTGTATTTATTGTTATATAGGCCTATGTGTGATATTTGAGATATGAAGTACGTGAAGTATGTGAAGTATGTAAAGTATTTGATTGTCTGATTTATCTTTTAAACTAATACATGGTCTGAAAAGAGCGGTGAAATAAAAGCTTTTATTGGCCTGAGATAACAGTATATTCTGGAACGAATTCAGCCTTCATCTGGCACAGATATGTCCAATGTCAAGGTCGGATATTTCATTGCTGACCTAAATTGTTTGACTGAGTGATGCAAGAGTTAAAGGCTGCAGTCATTTGCAGATAAGTGTTAACAAGCTCCTCCTTTTAAATAAAAATCTGGAAAAAAATACTTGACAAGTATTTTCTGTGTAGTGAGTCATACACTAGAGACTTATGCACACACAACACTTTGCCTAACCCTTTTTGCCCATGTCCCTTTAGGGACTCCATAATTTGAACGTCACATTATAGGAAGTGTTTTGATCTATATCACTGTGTAGACAAAGTAATAAAGCCTCTGCTGTGAAATATCATTGCAGGGAAGATTGAATCTTACTTTCATGCTCAACAAACAGGTTGAGGAGGTCCTTCGTCCCCAGGGCCATCCAACTTTTCAATGCCACACAAAAGGGAAGGGAGAACCTGTCTCTCTCAGCCCCCACCATCATATCACTTTGTCTGCTGTCCACTTGACTGTTTTACAGGCTATATTAGCCCTTCTAACTGGACTGTGGTCATAACATCTACATGTATAACTTATTCCCTGATATACAGGTGCTGGGCATATAATTAGAATATCATCAAAAAGTTGATTTATGTCAGTAATTCCATTCAAAAAGTGAAACTTATATATTATATTCATTCATTACACACAGACTTACAAAGGCCTATTTCAAATGTTTATTTCTTTTAATTATTTTGATGATATAACTATTGAAAATCCCAAATTCAGTATCTCAGAAAATTAAAATATTACTTAAGACCAATACAAAAAAAGTTTTTTTGGAAATGTTACGTTGGCCAACTGAAAAGTATGAACATAGAAAGTATGAGCATGTACAGCACTCAATACTTAGTTGCGGCTCCTTTTGCCTGAATTACTGCAGCAATGCGGCGTGGCTTGGAGTCAATCAGTCTGTGACACTGCTCAGGTGTTATGAGAGCATGCAGGTTGCTCTGATAGTGGCCTTCAGCTCTTCTGCATTGTTGGGTATGGCGTATCGCATCTTCCTCTTCACAATACCCCATAGATTTTCTATGGGGTTAAGGTCAGGCGAGTTTGCTGGTCAATTAAGAACAGGGATATCATGGTCCTTAAACCAGGGAGCTCTGGCACTGTGGAAACTTTACACTGGACTTTAAGCAATGTGGATGCTGTGCCTCTCCTCTCTTCCCCCAGACTCTGGGACCTTGATTTCCAAAGGAAATGCAAAATTTACTTTCATCAGAGAACATAACTTTGGACCACTCAGCAGTAGTCCAGTTCTTTTTGTCTTTAGCCCAGGCGAAACGCTTCTGACATGTCTCTTGTTCAAGAGTGGCTTGACACAAGGAATGCGACAGCTGAAACCCATGTCTTGCATACGTCTGTGCATGGTGGTTCTTGAAGCACTGACTCCAGCTGCATTCCACTCTTTGTGAATCTCCCCCACATTTTTGAATGGGTTTTGTTTCACAATCCTCTCCAGGGTGCGGTTATCCCTATTGCTTGTACACTTTTTTCTATCACATCTTTTCCTTCCCTTCGCCTCTCTATTAATGGGTTCTTGAATTTCCCCTGATCGATCGATCTATCTATCTATCGATCGTACTTGGACGAGCTCTGTGAACAGCCAGCCTCTTTAGCAATGACCTTTTGTGTCTTGCCCTCCTTGTGGAAGGTGTCACTGGTTGTCTTTTGGACAACTGTCAAGTCAGCAGTCTTCCCCATGATTGTGTAGCCTACAGAACTAGACTGAGAGACCATTTAAAGGCCTTTGCAGGTGTTTTGAGTTAATTAGCTGATTAAAGTGTGGCACCAGGTGTCTTCAATATTGAACCTTTTCACAATATTCTAATTTTCTGAGATACTGAATTTGGGTTTTTCATTAGTTGTCAGTAGTGCTGTCAAACGATTAAAATTTTTAATCACAATTAATCGCTGAATTCCTATAGTTAATCACGATTAATCACATATTTTATCATATGATTACAATTCTATTATTTTGCATTTGAACTTTCCAGGAGTCCATATTAACAATAAAACAATTATTGTTTATCTTGATTGGGATTCAAATGAAAGCAAAGCAAGTTACTTTATTAACTGAACTTTAAGACATAGGTCTATTTGATTATTTCAAATCAAATTTCAAAAGATGTGCAGCAGACCTGAGGCAACACAATATATTCTTCAGAAATATAGCTGATATATTAAAGATTATATTTATATTAAACAAATAAAAATATTAAACAGAAAATATTATATTCGTACTATATTCATTATCTTTGAATTCAGTTTAAAATAAGGAACTTTTCAACATGAGTGCCATTTTATAGGCCTATAGTCTATGGTGCACTGTCACTTGCCACACACATCAACGCCGAAGTTTTTAACAGGCAAACACTGGATGAACAATGGATTTTATGGAGCAGCGACCAAATATAACTGAATCGTGATTTACACGGCTGCAAAGTGCGATGCTGGTGTGCGGAGTTGTATTAAAAAGAATGGAATCTAATGTAAATGAATGTCGAAAGCAGAGTGCATCGCAAATAGTAGCAGCCAAAGAGGAATGTTGATAACAGAACAAGTGACGGTGAAAAAATCTTTGGCGGCACACAACTAATGCGTCAGCCTAGGCTACTATACTCTTTGGCCGGCTCGTTAGCCCAACCAGAGCCCATCTACGGACATTCTCTGGCCCAACCAAGTGTGTGCAGCATGCCTTTACGTAGCCTACTAACGGCGCATCATCATAAAGATACATTTGATCTGCATCACGCCCCATTTTAGCGGAAAACACATTAACATTATACCATTGAAAGACAGCTAGTAATCACACGTTGACGTTACATCTAGTTATTAATTCACAGGACATTCAATCATTTTACTAACACGGCAGTTATGAAGAATTGTGTTTATGTAACTTACTCATGTCGAAACAATGTACATTACCAACCTTATTCGTTTGCAATACCCCAAATTTAGCATACTTACCATAATATCCCATGCAAAACGGTCAGCCTGCTAGCTAGCTAACTGTGGAACTTCATTGGGTAACACTTTATTTGAAGGGGTCTACATAAGGGTGACATGTAACCGTCATAAGAATGACATGACACATGTCATGCACATTAATGACACATTATTGATGTTTATGACTGTTGTCATAATGTGTCATTCGGTTTTTGGAATGTCAAGTTGACATTGTTTGGGTGTCATCATTATAAAAACTTGACATTAGCCAAGATGACATTATTTGACGGTGTCTTTGTCATGACAACTTGACTTAGTATGGTATTTGTTGTTATTATGACCGCCGCTTCGCTAGGTTTAGTCAGATTTTTTTTTTTTTTTTTTTTTTCTTTTTCGCATGTCCAAATTTCCGTCAAGGATTCCCGGGGTACACAAAACTTGGTGGGCATGTAACCCCACATGGATAGCATGGAACCTCCTGTTTTCGTTTTGATCTGTAGCCCCCCCGCTGGACTGGACCCCCCGAAAGGAGGGTAGGGCAGACACAGTTTTCTGTGAATATCTCGAGAACCGTAGGGTTTAGGAGGACCATTTTTTTTTGTATGTTGATCTCAAAGGGCCATGTCAACCCATTCCATAACCACTCATTTCATGTATAGCGCCACCTAGTTAAACACAAAAAAGTAAAAATGAGGTGTTGTAATCGCAGGTATCTGTGACCTAACATAGTCAAAACTTCACGAAATTGGAAGCGTAGGATCATTATGACACCCTCTGAATGCACGCCAAGTTTCGTGGAATTCCGTTCATGGGGGGCCACACAATAAATGAATTTATGTTACTATACACCAACTGGCCTGTAGGTGGCCGGAGACAGTTTTCTGTGAATATCTCGAGAACCGTAGGGCCTAGGAGGTCCACCTTTTTTTTGTATGTTGGTCTTAAGGGGGCATGTCAACCTATCCCATTACCACTTATTTCATGTATAGCGCCACCTAGTTAAAAATTAAAAAGCAAAACATTAGGTGTTTTCATCACAATATCTCTTCTTTTTTTCTTTTTCGCATGTCCAAATTTCCGTCAAGGATTCCCGGGGTACACAAAACTTGGTGGGCATGTAACCCCACATGGATAGCATGGAACCTCCTGTTTTCGTTTTGATCTGTAGCCCCCCCGCTGGACTGGACCCCCCGAAAGGAGGGTAGGGCAGACACAGTTTTCTGTGAATATCTCGAGAACCGTAGGGTTTAGGAGGACCATTTTTTTTTGTATGTTGATCTCAAAGGGCCATGTCAACCCATTCCATAACCACTCATTTCATGTATAGCGCCACCTAGTTAAACACAAAAAAGTAAAAATGAGGTGTTGTAATCGCAGGTATCTGTGACCTAACATAGTCAAAACTTCACGAAATTGGAAGCGTAGGATCATTATGACACCCTCTGAATGCACGCCAAGTTTCGTGGAATTCCGTTCATGGGGGGCCACACAATAAATGAATTTATGTTACTATACACCAACTGGCCTGTAGGTGGCCGGAGACAGTTTTCTGTGAATATGTCGAGAACCGTAGGGCCTAGGAGGTCCACCTTTTTTTTGTATGTTGGTCTTAAGGGGGCATGTCAACCTATCCCATTACCACTTATTTCATGTATAGCGCCACCTAGTTAAAAATTAAAAAGCAAAACATTAGGTGTTTTCATCACAATATCTCTGGCTGACATGGTCAAAACTCCACGAAATTGAAAGTGTAGGATCATTATGACACCCTCCGAATGCATGCCAAGTTTCGTGGACTTTCATTTATGGGGGGCCTTACAATAAAATAATTTATGTGTACATTTAGTGACCGTACACCAACAAGGATTCCCGGGACACTGAAAGACCGGGGTACACGAAACTTGGTGGGCATGTAACTCCACATAACATGGAACCATCGCTTTTCGTTTTGATCTGTAGCCCCCCCGCTGGACTGGACCCCCCGAATATCCTGAGAACCGTAGGGCCTAGGATGACCAATTTTTTGCGTATGTTTGCCTCCAGGGGTCATGTAAACCCATTCCATATGCACACATGTGCATAAACAGATACACACGCACACACATACATTCACAGTAATCCTACGTATGACACATACTCACACAGTACACATATATACGCATGCATGCACATGCACACACACAGGCACATAAACAGGCAAACACACACATGCACGCACACACACACACCCACACACACATAAACATAAACATGTACATGCACACAATTCAAGAATTTCTCAGAATTATAAACAGGCAAGATGGGGGTGTGGTTGTATAAAATGTATTTTACATCTGAAATCTATGAACTAATCATGTTTTGGTACTTGTTGTCTAGCAAATACCAGTGAGAATTGAGTGTGCATAATGCAATTCAGTGAGACAGTTAGAATCATATATGCCTTTCAGCGTGACTTATTTTTGTGGAAAACATGTGCTGGACTGGGCGGCGGTCATATTTTGTACCGCTCTGTGGTACATCTAGTTATAGTTGAAATTAGACTCAATGTTGCAGAAATGTAAAATGTACAGAAATAGGACCTACATGATAGTGTAATGGCACTTAATGATTCTACCTGGCCGACTGAGATTCTCCGAGATGCATCAGGGAACCATGGAGACGCATCTCGGCGCAGAAGGAAAAAACACAGAGGAAAACGAGCCGGGGCCCGTAACAGATTGAGGAGTAGAGCTCATAGGCCTCCACTGCCTAGCATTCTCCTAGCCAATGTCCAGTCTCTTGTTAACAAGATGGATGAACTAAGAGCGAGGATACAGTTTCAAAGAGACATCAGGGACTGTAACATTCTATGCTTTACTGAGACATGGCTAACTGAACTTGTACCGGACTGTGCCATCACTCCGGTGGAGTTTTTCTCTGCTGCTCGCTCTGACAGGACTGAGGAATCTGGGAAATCGAAAGGTGGCGGTGTTTGCATCATGACGAACAGCAAGTGGTGTGATCCTAGAAATGTCACCATTCTCTCAAAGTCCTGCTCGCCTCATCTAGAACATCTAGCGGTCGTCTGTCGACCCTTCTACCTGCCCCGTGAGTTTACTTCGGTAATATTCAACGCTGTCTACATTCCTCCACAAGCCAACACAGATGCTGCGGTTTCAGAATTGCAAGAAGTGTTAAATAGACAACAACACACGCACCCTGAAGCTGCGCTTATTGTGGCCGGTGATTTCAATCAAGTACATCTGAACCGGTCCATGCCTGAATTTATTCAACACATTCACTTCCCTACACGTGGTGACAACACACTGGATCACTGCTACACACAGTTCAAGAACAGTTACAAAGCTAAGTCTCTACCAGCTTTCGGAAAATCAGACCATGCCGCTGTTTTCCTTCTGCCTATGTACAAGCAGAGAAGTCAGACGGACCCCCCAGTGACGAAGGAGGTCAAGCGCTGGACTGACCAATCGGAAGCCAGGCTACAGGACGCCCTTAGCAACGTTGACTGGGAGATGTTCAAGACGAACTCTGCTGACATCAATGAGTTTACGGAAGTATCATTGAGTTACATCAATATGCTAACTGATTCCATCATCCCAACTGTAAAGATCCGAAGCTTCCCTAACCAGAAGCCATGGGTGGATAGAGAAGTGAGAACGGCATTAAAGACACGCACCATGACTTATAATGCTGGGCTTATTTCAGGGGATATGACGGATTACAAAGCAGCATCTTATAGTTTACGTAGAGCTATTAAAGATGCTAAGCGGCGCTATAGAGACAAAGTTGAAGCTGATTTCTTGGAGGGTGATCCAGCACGAGTGTGGAAAGGACTCCGAACCATCACTGGCTTTGAAAGAAAGTCCCCTCCTATGATGAATGTGAGTAAAGACCTCCCTGATGAACTTAATGCTTTTTATGCTCGCTTTGACATGAAAAACACAGACTATCTTGCACTAGCTGCAGCATGTGAAGCAAATGAGGATGCACCTTTCTGTGTCTCTGAGGTCGATGTGAGCAATGCCTTTAGGAGGGTTAATTGTAGAAAAGCTGCTGGACCGGATGGAATTTCTAACAGGATTTTGAAATCCTGCGCTGCTCAGTTAGCTCCTGTGTTCACTTATATCTTTAACACATCATTGACTCAAGAGACAGTTCCTACTTGCCTCAAGCAGTCTGTTATTGTTCCAGTACCGAAAAACAAAAGTCCATCATGTCTGAAGGACTACCGCCCAGTAGCCCTGACGTCTACAGTGATGAAGTGTTTTGAGAAGCTTGTGAAAAACATTATCTGCTCATCCCTCCCTGCCTCCTTCGACCCCCTCCAATTTGCTTACAGAGCCAACAGGTCTACAGAGGATGCCATCTCAAACCTCATGCACACCACCTTAACTCACCTGGAGGAGGGGAATGGGAATTATGTGAGGATGCTGTTCATTGACTTTAGTTCAGCATTCAACACGATAGTACCTCTCACCTTGGTCACAAAGATGAAGGCCTTAGGACTGAACACCACCCTGTGTCACTGGATATTTGACTTCCTCACCAACCGTTCACAAGTGGTTAGAGTGGGGGGTCTGACATCTGACTCATTAACCATCAGCACTGGTGCTCCCCAAGGCTGTGTTTTGAGTCCACTGCTGTACAACATCTACACACATGACTGCAAAGCCAACAGTAGTCATACCTCCATCATCAAGTTTGCAGATGACACAGTGATCTTGGGCCTGATTAGTAACAACAATGAACAGCTCTACTTGGATCAGGTTGATGAGGTGGCACAGTGGTGTCAATCTAACAGCTTGACACTGAATATCAATAAAACCAAGGAAATGGTAGTGGATTACAGAAGGAAGCAGCAGAACTACAGTTACACCCCACTAATGATCAGCGGGCAACCTGTAGAGAGAGTCACAAGTTTTAAATACCTTGGTGTCCACATTACTGAAGACTTAACATGGACTGTTAACACTCAACATGTTCTGAAGAAGTCCAGACAACGACTCTACTTCCTTCGTCAGCTAAGGAAATTCAAAGTTTCTACATCCATCATGAAGGCCTTCTACACTTCAGCGGTTGAGAGTGTTCTAACTGGTAGCATCATCACCTGGTATGGGAACTCCACAGTTAGAGATTGTAGTACTCTGCAGAGAGTAGTGCGCTCAGCTGAACGTACTATAAGAACTCAACTCCCTGCTCTACAAGAAATCTATTCCAGAAGAGTACTCCTAAGAGCCCAAAAGATTCTGAAGGACTCTTCTCATCCTAACAATGGATTATTCCTACCGCTGAAATCAAGAAGACGCCTATGTAGTCACAAAGCCAGAACTGAGAGACTCAGGAGAAGTTTTTATCCCCAGGCCATCCGAACTCTGAACTCACACTATACTGACTTTGCACACATTCACTCCTCAGCACTCTCAAACATTTCCCAACTCTGAACTCACACTATACTGACTTTGCACTCATCCACTCCTCAGCACTCATGACCCCCCCCCCCCCCCCACACACACACACACACACCTACATGACTTTTAGCACTTTTACATCCCTCTCCCTATGCTGCAGACCTTTTATTTATTTTCTTATTCATCACACGTCAAAACACACACACACACACACACACACACACACACACACACACACACACACACACACACACAAACACATATCTGACTTTCTCCAACTTTTGCACATCTCTATAGAACTTTTTATTTATTATTTTAGATTTCTCCTCCATCTATCTACCCATGTCCTTGATTGCCTAGCCTTTCTGTCCCCCCCCCCCCATCCCCAACACACACACACAAAAAAAAAACACACACTCTTACATCATCACTGTCATCACCTCACATACATACAGCACACTGCTTGCTACAGTAAGCCTCCTCTACATACTTGCTGCACACTGCCCCCCCCCTCCCTACATACACAGCACATTATCTTCAGGATCTTCTCCAACACACATCCTCTACTTACTTACAGCATACTGCCCCCATCTACCCACACACACACTATACACACACACACACACACACAGTCACTGCTTCACTCCCCTCCCGCCCACACACACATCTTCACTGTCATCACTCACATACATCATACTTGCAGTACACTGCCCCCCCCCTCTCCCCTACATACACAGCACATTATTTCATCAGGAAGCTTCTCCAACACACATCCCCAACATACTTACAGCACACTGCCCCCGCCCCCCCACATACACAGCACATTGTCTTCAGGATCTTCTCCAACACACATCCTCTACATACTTACAGCATACTGCCCCCACCTACCCACACACACACTACACACACACACACACAGTCACTGCTCCACTCCCCTCCCGCCCACACACACATCTTCACTGTCATCACTCACATACATCATACTTGCAGTACACTGCCCCCCCCCCCCCCCCCCCCTCTCCCCTACATACACAGCACATTATTTCATCAGGAAGCTTCTCCAACACACATCCCCAACATACTTACAGCACACTGCCCCCGCCCCCCAATACACAGCACATTGTCTCATGAGGAAGCTTCTCCAACACACATATTGCACACTGCCCTCTCCCCACATACACAGCACACTATCCCATCTCCCTTGTCATCCCCCCAACACACACACCAAGACCCTTGGCAGTTGGGTTAGCCCCTTGAGCCGTGGATATGCCCAAGGTTTCTTCCTTGGTAAGGGAGTTTTTCCTTGCCCCTGTTGCTCTTGGGTGCTCCTTGTTGGTGCCCCCCCCCCCCCAATCGCAATCCTCCCCCACCTTTCTTATGCAGCCCTTGCCACTTAATCTACTAAACCCCTCTTCTACTGCACTTTTTACCCCCCCATAAATGCACAAATAGGCTGACACCATACTTAATTTCACTGCATTTCTTACTTCCAGTAACTATATGCATGTGACAATAAACTTCCTTGTATCCTTGTATCCTTGTATTATCTCACCTAGTTGTAAGAAATAGGCTACGTTCATATTACAAGTGATAGAATGAATGTGTGACTTATGTTTAGTTGATGTTATGACATGTAAAGTTAAGCTTGCTGAACTTAATTTGTCAGCCACGGGCAGTTTGACTGTGCCTATCGATACATTCATGACACTCCTGTTAGTAAACTGGAGAGAGCAAAACATAGGAACATGGTCACATTAATCCCATAAACACACATATAACTCTTACACCAACCTTATTTTGTGCCTTTTATTCATGTTTGTTTCAAGATTTAGTAAGTTTACTATAAGCACGTTTCGCTCTCCACTTTGATGCGGCATAGATTTCCATTATATCAGTCATCTTCCCCCTAAAAGGGGGCGTGTATGAAGCACATACAACGTTCTGTTCCATTCCATTTGTCAGTGCGTATTGTTTAGTTTCCGTTGTGGCTAGATCGGTGTGGTGTTGTAGTTGTTCTAACGTTACTAGTTGTTGCAACAGCATGTGAAAAAACTACAAAGTTTGTTACACCAAAATGAACGTTAATCTCGCGATAAAAAAATTGACTCCGTTAAAATAGGTTTCCGTTAACGCCGTTAATAACGCGTTTAATTGACAGCACTAGTTGTCAGTTATAACAAAGTCCTTTTAGGCAAGTCCCTCCACTCGGCGGCCATATAGCAACATTTTTTGGGCACTCATCGGGCATGGTGACCGTGATTTGTTCAAGTAAGAGTTGTTCCTGGACTAACCTAGCATTCACGGGCTTCGGAAAAACCTTTCTCCGAGTGAAAACATCATCATTCCGCGTCATTTACGTCACTTAATGTGTGAGTCAGAGGTCGGAAACTGGGGCTAGATTTTGCTAACAGAGTTGCCCAGTTAGGGGCTCGTCATCACTGTTGTCGTCACGTTGTAGTTCGTTTGTAGTCCATGTGGCCTTTCATGTCCAACAGTTTAAATTGTAAACTTGGGAATTTGCCCTTTTTATCACTTGAAAAGCTGCATATCTTTCTTTCACGAGCATCTTACACTATATTTTAAGCAAATACAGTTGTTTGTTTAGGATTAGTGAGTGTATGTTTTAACCTTTGTTGTGGCATCCGTGTTTGTCACACATTCGATGGCAAAGCACTTGAACACTTGCTTTCGGGAAAAACAAAGTAGCCATGGGAGCGGTCCTTGTCATTCCGAGGTGCTCTGAATGCACCATGACATTCTAATGACGGTCCTGGACCAACAACTCTTAACCAATCACAGCCTTGTGATGTCATCAATGTGAGCCTTCTGCTTCTCCCATACACCTCTGAAGTTCGCCTACAAAAAAGCTGCCATCTTTGACATCCGGTATCTGGCGATTTTTCCTATGGGAAAATAACATGGGGATTTTGAATAATCGCACCTGCAGTCTCGTGGGGATGAAAAAGTCTGAAATGCAGACGTTTTCCTGAACACACTTTTGTCCTCTGCCTTCGAGTGGATACTGTTATCTCCGGTAAGTGAAGGCGGCACACTTAGATTGTTGCTACTCCAGAGCTAACTTGCAATGCAATTTGCCATAGGTAGTTAGCTTCAATTAACAACCGGATCTCCTTATATGGGCAAAGATGGCCGTTTTGGATCTTTTTTGTAGGCGAACTTCAGAGGTCTATTGCCATTTTGAAATCCCCCCCCCCCCAGTGGATCACCAACTTGTATGTCAATACAGGTAGGTCCTTGCATATTTGTGTGTAAAATAGTTGTAAAATAAAGTAATTCTGAGTTGAATCTGAATATATGCACCTTAGGGACCGTTCGTTATTTATAAACGGGGTCACCGGAGGAAAATAGGGGAGGGTCATGTCTTTTTATTCTTTGTTGAGGGGAGGGTCACCTAATTTTTTTCGTCTAGGAGGGAGGGTCACGCATCTTTTGTATTAATGAAAACAGCAAAAAATCAAAGTGGCTTGTTTGATTGTTGATTTCTGTCGCCATATAACGTTCTCTTTCATTCCATAGCTGTCAACATTGAACAATGAAAATAAGGGAGATTTCCCGGGTTTCTCACGCAAAATACGGAAAATGTCAGCATTCGTTCCCATTAACGTTGGAAGGGTTGGAGCAATAAAGTAGCCTACTTTATTCACGCCTAACAGCCTATATCAATTTGGTCAACTTTATCCAGCCCTAAAAAAGCTAAATTTAACTTTGGTTTACTTGTAGTTTACCGTGTAGCCTAACTTTAAACAGTGTGCATGCTTAACATAAAGCATACTTGTGCTTCATTCATCCACACATCCAGCTAACGTTTTGACAAGCATTTCTACCAATTGACCTTGTCTAGCTTTGCTGTCTCCATCCTTTCTGTTTTTGTTGTTTGCAAAAAAATATATAGTATTTATTGGTAACCAGCAACAAGCAATTTGTTAATCGCTGTCATTCTCTCTCCTGCCAACAAAAATGTGTTACGTTCCAAGTAGTGCGTAATTCTGCTTCATAAAGTTGAACAAATACATTTGGTCATATAAATAGCCAGGTTATGGTCTACAGTGTAGTTGGTAAGTTATGGTAGGCCAACTTGGAGTGAATATACAGGGGGAATTCTTTGTCTAGCCGAGTAGCCTGGCAAGTGCGCACGTAGGCATAGCCTACGGCCGAACACTGCAAGCCGAACACTGCAAGCTGCAAGCGCTCTCACGACAACCACGTCGTTAACTTAAATAGACCTAGGTTAACATCACTCTGAGTTCGCATTCAAGCAAGCAAAACGATGATTTGAATACATCTGTTTCACTGGAAGGGCAAGGGGTAACAACAGGACAACACAGAGACATGCCAGAATGCAGGACTAATGTTATGAGTATTACAGTAATATGGGATATTCTACGGGAAAATATTAAAACGGCAAGACAGCAGGGAAACGTTAAAATGATAAACCCGGAAAAAGTTGGCATGTTAGGTATTTTTCGGTCACTGTGATTATTTGTGAAATTGTGCAAACGGCCTTTTCAAGTCATTTGAGAAGGAAGGAGTGTAGCAAGCTCCCAAATTGACGCTCGTCTGAGAAATTGAGTTTTGGATAATGTTCAGCTTCGGCAGCTTTAGAATGACTGGGAAGCCTAGAGACGAGTCCATAGCAACAAGTTCATGTGTTGAATTTGTTATTACTCAGTGTGCTTTGTTGAATGGTCTCAATGCTTTATTGTTTTATTTCATGTGAATACTTACTAGAGGAGTAGCTTTTCAAGTAGGCTAATGCAGTTGCAGGAAGTGTGCATTTAGTTTCCATGCTTATTGTGTTTCCACAACCATGTTAGTGAGTAAATCTACTGAAATGGCCACCATCTTGGTGAAGTGTGATGTGTAAGATCAGAAAGCAGAGGTTGATTTTTGGACGGTAGCATATGTTGATGTGTTTTCATAGCGCGTAAGACCGTAGGCGGAATACATCGACAGTAGGTCGGGGAGGGTCATGTCATTTTTGAAAATGCTGCTGGAGGGTCGTTGAAAATTATATTGCAGGCAGGGGAGGGTCATGTAACTTTTGATCGAAGCACTCAAAATCCCTCCGGTGATCCCGTTTATAAATATCGAACGGTCCCTTAGATTTTTTTTATTTTCGTTTTAGCTGACTTGGTTCCATGTTTGTCTAATGTTGGCTGCCAGGCTAGGGACCATACATTTACTGTAATACATTAGCTTCCTAATAGGTAATTCAGTGGCTATGCATCTTAACATATTTCGAAGGGATACAGTAGTTAAAGCAGCTTTGAATAAATTTATGCTACCAAATTAGCTTGCTAATAGGTAGGTGCAACATGCAACTATGTGAAGTGCCAAGCCGGTGTTATGTTAGTTCACTTGCTAAGGAGCACACTTTTGGACTACTAATGTAGCTTGGTAAAGCAGTAGCTTTTGTTTGTACATGGTCCTGGAGCGAAGTTGCCATGTTGGCCTTGTTCCAGGACCGACTTTAGAATGTTGGTCCAGGGCCGTCTTTACAATGTTGGTCCAGGACCCACATTGTCATGTTTGTCCAGGACCGTCATTACAATGTTGTTCCAGGACCGTGTTTACAATGTTGGTCCAGGACCCACATTGTCATGTTTGTCCAGGACCGACTTTACAATGTTGTCTTTACAATGTTGGTCAGGGACCGTCTTTAGAATTTTGGTCCAGCACCCTGTTTACAATGTTAATCCTGGACCAACATCGCCATGTTGATCCTGGACCAACATTGTAAAGACGGTCCTGGACCAAAATGGTGATGTCACTCCTGGAAGATGTACAACAAACAAAAGTGACTGCTTTAGCCTATTACCAAGAAGAGACCCAATAGTTGATATAGCTTTGAAGCTCATTTAGCAACTTTGTAGCCATGGTAATTCGTGCTAATGTTAGCTGCTAGGCTAGGTAAAATACAAAAAAATAGCTTGCTAATAGGCAATACAGATCTGTCAGTTGTCGTTAGACTGATTTTTGTTCTTCCTACATTTCTGAGAAACTTGCCATGTTTAAACTTTTATACAATAAGCTGCAAAATATTTTTTCTGCTTTGTTTATTCCAGGTCCATCATAGGGAAGTTTGTCCAGGTACATCACAGAGAAGTTGGTCCAGGTCCATCACAGTGAAGCTGGTCCAGGCCCATCACAGTGAAGCTGGTCCAGGTCAATCACAGGGAAGTTGGTCCAGGTCCATCATAAGGAAGTTGACCCAGGTCCATCACAGTGAAGCTGGTCCAGGTCCATCGCAGGGATGTTGGTCCAGGCTCATCATAAGAAAGTTGGTCCAGGCCCATCACAGGAAAGTTGGCCCAGGTACATCATAAGAAATAGCACTCTGCAGTCTGCACACACTCTGCTCTGGTCTGGACCCAAATGAATGGTCAATAGCCTTGTGCAATGGCAGCAACATCTGCTACACAAGCGATACATCACTGTTTCAATTTAATTTTTTCCTCATTAATCTGTGTATACTATAATTTAAGGGGGTGGGACATGGAACAGCAGTTTAAGAAAGATAAGTTTAGTAGGGGATTAACTTTTGCCATGTTAAGCTATGAGGACTGACGGAGTGTGGGTCGGTAAGAGTACTTTTTTGGAAAAATATATTGAATTATATTTTAAGTGTCAAAAATATATTTTTTTGTCAAATTTGTCAATATATATATTTTGTCAATATATATTTTTTGTATATATTTTATTTTCTATTATATTTTCTATTATATTTTTTAATTATCTACAAGAGGCCAGACAACATCAGAGACTATGAAAACAGACTGCCCACCTGCACCAACACCGCAATATTTCCAGATGGAAATTATCCATGTGAGCACTGTGCACAGGACAATTTCACACACATGTCACTCCTTCAATCACCTTATAACAGGAAAAGAACTATGGGTTAAAGGAAAAATCTCATGCAGCACTACTAATTAGGTATATTTGATCAAATATCCCTGTGGGAAAGCATATGTAGGAAAAACACGCAGGGCTCTGAATACAAGAATGTGAACACAGAAGCAACATCAGAAACAATCATGGTAAGAGTCCCCTGGCTGTTCATTTAAACAAATTTGGACACCCACTCTCAACTCTGAGGTTCATAGGGATAGAACAAGTCAAAAACCACCGAAGAGGAGGGGACATAGACAGTCAGCTTTTAAAAAGAGAGGCTTTTTAGATCTACCACCAGGAAACTTTGGCCCCAAGAGGGCTTAATGAAGATTTTGTAATCAGACTTTTTCTGTAATATGAACTTGTAATATGGACTGTGAACAGAAAGTCTAACGAATGATTGAACTCTA
The DNA here is from genome assembly GCF_046254945.1 of Alosa pseudoharengus. Lineage (NCBI taxonomy): Eukaryota > Metazoa > Chordata > Actinopteri > Clupeiformes > Clupeidae > Alosa > Alosa pseudoharengus. Next base: position 20,922,730 of record NW_027468598.1, on the reverse strand, counting down.
TATTTTTTTCAAATCTGCATTTGTATACACTAGAGATCTGTTTTGGTCTTAAAGTTCTACTAATGTTTCTTATAATGTTCTTATGCATTTGTTTGGCATTAGTCACGCCACAAGCTTGCCTGCCATACCTGTAAGGGTTAATGAGTCACTGAGCTGGCTCCCCCCTATACTGTAGGCCAGGTGATTTAGACCATGCGCAATGCCTGTGTTTGCAGTGAATCTGAGGAAGAACAATCAAGGTCATAACGTCTTGCCAAACTATGACAAAATAAAATCAAGAAAAGAAAATACCAAGGAGTGTGTGGACTTTTTCCTAAACACTTTTGCTTGTTTTTACCCTGTATCTGGGATTGTGCACAAAGTCTCTTTACAAGTTGTTAGAGAATGGAGCCATACACTTTTCTAAGAATCTCTGAATTTACCACCTACCTTGAGGTATCACCAAGCCATATATAATTATTTTACAATCTCAGAGAATCATGTTTATTGGTTGCAAAAGAGTTTGGGTAGATTGTGGAATGATAGTGGCAACATAGAATAGCATTCACAATTTATTGGAACATTGTAACATGTGTCACAAAAGAACAGTTAACATCGCTATAGAGTCAGGGACATCAGTATAACTTTACCCAATATATCCTTTAACTTTTTCTTTCTGGGTAATCTTTGAACTGTTGTACAGTTGAGTCACATTTCCTATTTGGAAACAGTGGCTGACCTTGCATACATTATTTGGGGACATGCCGACTGCAGATTTAGAAACCGATATACTGTGGTTTATGAGGCACTTTGAAGCTTGCCAAGCAATGTCCATCAAAAGGGGGAAGTGAGTGAACAGTGTGAGCCACATAGCAGTCCCATGTTTGAGGTGGGCTACACGCTTGACAATGACGGCAAAGAGTTGTTATCAGACATTCACTAAGACTTATTACCCAGCACCAATATATCTAATAAAACCTTTTGGAAGTACCATTAATGATATGTTATAAAATATTATAAAATATACCCGACCGAGGACCGGATATTTTAAAATTAAATAAAAGAAAACCGAATATTGATCCTTCATTTAAATTTCCAGTATTATTGTTATGTGGTAAATAGGAAGTGGAACCAAGTCAAGCAGCATGCGTGTCTTGCCGCAGAAAGCTACGTTGTCTGATGGACAAAGCACATAACGATGACAACTCTTTGCTGTCATTGTAAAGCGTGTAGCCCACCTCAGGGTTATGGAATGGAAATATCATGCAAATCGATGATTCTGCCATTTTTATAGCTGTAACAGTAAGTGTTTACATTAATATAATGTTCCCCATTCACCATGGCGATGTTGGTCCAGGATTAACATTGTAAAAACGGTGCTGGACCAAAATTCTAAAGACAGTCCTGGACAAACATGACAATATGGGTCCTGGACCAACATTGTAAAGACGGTCCTGGACCAACATTGTAATGACGGTCCTGGACAAACATGGCAATGTGGGTCCTGAACCAACATTGTAATGACGGTAATGACGGTCCTGGACAAACATGACAATGTGGGTCCTGGACCAACATTGTAAAGACGGTCCTGTGCCAACATTCTAAAGTCGGTCCTGGAACAACATTCCAAGACCAACATGGCAACGTCGCTCCAGGACCACCAAAGCTACTGCTTTAGCCTATTACCAAGCTACATTAGTAGTCCAAAAGTGTGCTCCTTAGCCAGTGAACTAACATAACACCGGCTTGGCACTTCACATAGTTGCATGCTGCATCTACCTATTAGCAAGTTAATTTGGTAGCATAAATGTATGTTCCCTAGCCTAGCCTCTAACATAATAACAACGGCACCAAGATTGCTAAATGAGCTTAAAAATAAGTTATTTAAAAGATGCATAGCCACTGAATTACCTATTAGGAAGCTAATGTATTACAGTAATGTATTCCCTAGCCTGGCAGCTAACATTAGACAAACATGGAACAAAGTCGGCAAAAACGAAAATATCTAAGGTGCATATATTCAGATTCCACTCAGAATTATTTTAACTATTTTACACACAAATATACAAGGACCTACCTGTATTGAGATACAAGTTATGGTAACCCACTGGTTGTTTCTGGAGGGAATTTTCAAAATGGCAATGGGAGAAGCAGAAGGCTCACATTGATGACATCACAAGGCTGTGATTGGTTAAAGAGTTGTTGGTCCAGGACCGTCTTTAGAAAAGGCATGTTCGACTTGAGGCAGATCTGTGCAGATCTGACTTGATGTGATGCATGCTGGGTTGAACACAATGCATACTGGGATGGACGCAATGCTTGCTGGTTAGAAATTCTGTCCGACTTCTGTCAGCCGGGGAGGGGCTTACCACCTGACTTGGTCTGGCTTTCTATGTAAACGTGATCCTCAGAGGCTAGCCAGGAGGAGCTACAACAGAGGGCAGCTCATCCCGGACAGACAGGCTACAGTCTGCCTGACGTGACTCGCGGGAGACATCGCGGGAGATATCGCGGAATTTTGTTTGCAATAAACACAGCAGAACTTTCATTCTTACTCATTAAAATGAGCATGATGACTGACGAAATAAATTCTTATGATGTAGTTTAAATAAACCACTGTTGTCATACAGTTAACAGGCCTGCATTGTAGCACATAAATTCAATATCAAGTGTTTTCCCTATATGTGTGTCTATCTATTTAACCAACAGCAGGAAATAACAGAATATCCAAACGTTTTCAGTAGGCTAGCCTACCATTGTTGCAGAAATCACGTATAAGAAGGTATCCCTTCGATTTCTGTTTATTTTCGTATATTCCAACATAAGGAAGCAGCATGAGACTCCCGTCAAAATCGTCATGAGGACATTCCTCCCAAATGGCCCTATCACGTCTTTGAACTGACGTCATGAGGGCGTGTTTTAGCTCGTGCAGCTCATAGGCGTGTTCGACTTGAGGCAGATCTGTGCAGATCTGACTTGATGTGATGCATGCTGGGTTGAACACAATGCATACTGGGATGGACGCAATGCTTGCTGGTTAGAAATTCTGTCCGACTTCTGTCAGCCGGGGAGGGACTTGCCACCGTGACATCATGTCACATGACCTTAAAATATCGCGGGAGTCTTAGCCTGCAGACAGATCTTGCAGTTGACGTGATAGGGCCATTTGGGAGGAATGTCCTCATGACGATTATGACGGGAGTCTCATGCTGCTTCCTTATGTTGGAATATGCGAAAATAAACAGAAATCGAAGGGATACCTTCTTATACGTGATTTCTGCAACAATGGTAGGCTAGCCTACTGAAAACGTTTGGATATTCTGTTATTTTCTGTTGTTGGCTAAATAGATAGACACACATATAGGGGAAACACTTGATATTGAATTTATGTGCTACAATGCAGGCCTGTTAACTGTATGACAACAGTGGTTTATTTAAACTACATCATAAGAATTTATTTCGTCAGTCATCATGCTCATTTTAATGAGTAAGAATGAAAGTTCTGCTGTGTTTATTGCAAACAAAATTCAGCGATATTTCCCGCGATGTCTCCTGCGAGTCACGTCAGGCAGACTATAGCCTGTCTGTCCGGGATGAGCTGCCCTCTGTTGTAGCTCCTCCCGTCTAGCCTCTGAAGATCACGTTTACGTAGAAAGCCAGACCAAGTCAGACTCAGTCCAAGTCGAACAAGCCTCGTGGAAGGCAACTGCAAGATCTGTCTGCAGGCTAAGACTCCCGCGATATTTTAAGGTCATGTGACATGGTGTCACGGTGCTAAGTCCCTCCCCGGCTGACAGAAGTCGGACAAAATTTCTAACCAGTAAGCATTGCGTCCATCCCAGTATGCATTGTGTTTAACCCAGCATGCATCACATCAAGTCAGATCTACACAAGGGGGCAGGTGAATTCCCGGAAGTAGAAGAATCGACGTAGGCTGGAGGGACCACCTCTCTGCTAAGCCCATTCATTCTAGGATTTTTTTGAAATACCATAACTTCATATAACATATATCCTGTGCTGATATTGTAGCTTCTGTGTAATCCACATAAACACTACAAAGGCAAAACAGACTCCACTACCTCGTCCGTAACGTTGGTTACCCGTAAGAAGAATGGTTGGCTTGTTCGGTTGGAGGGAAGCTAGCTTTGACATAATCTCTCTTTCGCGCCGTAGGGAGATAACGGTATTGTTTGGATAAGAAGCTCAGTCCACCTTACTGTCTATGACGGTAACTCATAAGCAAAACCTAGCATACACGACCGTATGTTAAGGTAAAGCATTACACAGAGGCAACCTAATAATAATAAAAAAGTAAACCTAATTTAAAAAAAAAAACGGCAGTAATCATTTCAGAGGTTTTCGATGGATTGACCGTAGGTCGGAAAAGTGGAAAGAAGATTAGCTTCAAGGCTATAACTTTGTTTTGTTTTAGCATGACTGTTTTTGAAGATGATCATGTATGGTAGCTTCAACATTAACACGACTTGGTGAGGATGATATTAATAATAATACATAAATAAATGTTTAACTTTGATGACTTTGAAGGCGAAGGAAGTGTGAGAAGAATTTCTGTGTATCTATCATATGAGTTACAAGATTCAGTTCTATGGCTAACGTCACGAAGTTAAGTGTGAGTCTGCGCAGTACTGGGGGGACCAACTGAAAAATCGTTCTATTTGACTCAGTGCCCTCCCATTGAAAACGACGGAGTCTGTTCGTCCATTTTTTTTACTGTCTATGGATCTGCACAGATCTGCCTCAAGTCGAACACGCCTACTGTGTACAGCTGTTACAAGAGGGTCTGGCGTCCCTTTGTTATGATGCACTTCCTGCGACGCGGTCATTCGTCTCTAAATTACTTAACTCCCTCTCCCAATTTTGCTCCAGCGGCGAGTTCACAACACATGATTGGGAAGATGTCTTCACAACACACCATATGATTGGGAAGCTGTATTCACATGTCAACGTTTTGTCGAGGAAGGGGTGGGATATGTGTAGACAACGGCCATATTGGCGTTACAAACTAACCCCATGCATTTCTATGGAGGATTTTTGAGTGCTGTGTCTCCTCATTAGAAAGTCTCTGGTTATAATCATCAAAATTAAAAGAAATAAACACTTGAAATATATCAGTCTGTGTGGAATGAATGTATTTATTATACAAGTTTCACTTTTTGAATGGAATTAGGCCTACGGAAATAAATCAACTTTTTCATGATATTCTAATTATATGCAGCACCTATGCAGCACCTGTATTGTTCTTATTCTTTTTCTTGTTTATTAAGCGATACTATTATCTTTACATTCTTGTCTTTTCCTAGTTAATATTTAATAACAAGCAAAGTTATTGCACTTCCCTGCACTGTTCACTTACGCACTTCTACCATTGTACACACTCTACCATAGCACATATCATGGTCAATGCATCACACGGTCAGTCCACCAGACCATTGTAACTTCACATGTTCTTACATTTCTGTGAGGTTTTTTTTGTATGTGAGATATATGTGTGTGTGTTGTGGTATAGTTGTATATGCTACCCTTCTGGATTCCTAAAATTTCCCTCGGGATGAAGTGCTATCTATCGTTATGTGACGTCACATGCTTCTGGTGGGCGTGCAGATAGACAATTATTTACTAAAATACACCACCACAAGGCTCACCTTGACGTGAGAGTTGTCATTGTGAGCAAGTCCGTGTCAAATTCGATAATAGTCTGTTAACTTTTGTGGATAAATGGATCGGTGGAAAGGTAGAGTAGCCCTGGTGACTGGAGCCTCCGTTGGAATTGGAGCGGCTATCGCGAAAGCTCTAGTGCAACATGGTATGAAGGTGGTCGGCTGCGCCAGGAACATTGAGAAGATAGAGGTGGGCTATCTCGCTATACCATCAAAGTCCCTTTAGCCTACCTATATATATATATATACCTAAGCAAGTTGCCATACTATACAATCAACAGCTCGTGAGCAGTCTAGCAGACTGGCTTGTAGGCCTATATGCTAGTCAAAGTTCATTCCAGTGACAAGCCAAGTTTCAGATCCGACGACATGCAGAACAGTGTTATTTTTGGTGACAACAATATAACGTAGGTTATACTTTCTGTATATGTGTGGATGGTTATTGGTGGTGGATATGTCATTGCTCAGCTGAAGGAATGTAGGAATTTGCTACAATGTTCTACAATGTTGCAATTGAAGCGTCCTGTCCGAATGCCACGAAGACGCCAAAAAGATGCTATAGCTAGACGACCTGTCCACTAAAAAGTAGCACATTACGTTACTCCTCACGTTTGGAGGACGAATGACCTGTGATTGTCTGGGCAAGTTAGGGCAACACAGTCTGCGTTGTTGCTTAGAGGCCAACACACTTTAATGTTGATAGTGTGATATTGCGGCATATCATTTGTCATATGATACTTACAATAATACTAATGGTCAAAATGATGTCCCTTATCCTTAGAAATTGGCAGCAGAATGTCTGAGTGCTGGTCTGAGTGGAACACTCATTCCCTACAAATGCGATCTGTCAAACGAAGAGGAGATCCTGTCCATGTTCTCCGCCATCAAGACCTTGCACCAGGGTGTTGATGTGTGCATCAATAACGCTGGCCTAGCTCACCCTGAGCAACTGCTGAGCGGCAAAACGGATGGCTGGAGGTCGATGATGGATGTAAGTAATTTCAAAGTGTCTGCCAGTGTCTTAGTATGTATAACATGTACTTACCATTAGAGGTGTGAATTGGCCACTGATCTCCCGTTTCGATTCGATTATGATTATCATGATGTCAGCGATTCGATTTGATTCCTGATGCATCCATGCGTCAGATACATTTTTTATTAAAGCCATATAGGATATTTGACTTGACGGAATGCGATACTGTGTAGTTCAATATAATACAGTTTTCTATATTACTTTATATAGTTATGTTTTCATCCAAAAATACAGGTAGCCTAGGCCTAGTAAAATAGAAACAATCTTTTTACAAAGTCTTAACACAGCAGACAGTACTTGTCAACAAATTACAGCATTTCCTGAGTATGATAAACTTCACATAGAACATCCATTTTCGTATCATGAAACAATGTAAAAAGAAATATTGTTAGGTCTACATTTAGCCAACAGATCTTTACAATTTCATGTCAACACTAATTACCATATGTCAGTACAGAAATCAATTTTACAATTTCTACATAAAATTACAGAGCCCTACAGTTACAGGCTACATATTGCCGGATGAAAGTAGAAAGCTAAGAGACATAGACTACCGAAGTTGTGTGCAAGATCTGCTCCAGTGAAATCTGTGTGAATGGACAGACAACCAATCTGAACACCTGGGCAGTTCCAGCGTTATGGATGTGACAATTGGACTCATATTGGTAAACAAAATGCCTTAAAGTGGGGGCAAAATTAGTATCAGTGAATTAATTTGCATACATTTTAATGTAACCTCTGTCCTCTGAATACTGAGAAATCCTCAAATAATCAATTTCATCCTAAGAATACAAGCCATTTTATCAGCGTTATGGATGTGACATGAAATGGACACACTTTTGCTAGAGAATTTTGCTACAATGTTCTACAATGTTGCAATTGAAGCGTCCTGTCCGAATGCCACGAAGACGCCAAAAAGATGCTATAGCTAGACGACCTGTCCACTAAAAAGTAGCACATTACGTTACTCCTCACGTTTGGAGGACGAATGACCTGTGATTGTCTGGGCAAGTTAGGGCAACACAGTCTGCGTTGTTGCTTAGAGGCCAACACACTTTAATGTTGATAGTGTGATATTGCGGCATATCATTTGTCATATGATACTTACAATAATACTAATGGTCAAAATGATGTCCCTTATCCTTAGAAATTGGCAGCAGAATGTCTGAGTGCTGGTCTGAGTGGAACACTCATTCCCTACAAATGCGATCTGTCAAACGAAGAGGAGATCCTGTCCATGTTCTCCGCCATCAAGACCTTGCACCAGGGTGTTGATGTGTGCATCAATAACGCTGGCCTAGCTCACCCTGAGCAACTGCTGAGCGGCAAAACGGATGGCTGGAGGTCGATGATGGATGTAAGTAATTTCAAAGTGTCTGCCAGTGTCTTAGTATGTATAACATGTACTTACCATTAGAGGTGTGAATTGGCCACTGATCTCCCGTTTCGATTCGATTATGATTATCATGATGTCAGCGATTCGATTTGATTCCTGATGCATCCATGCGTCAGATACATTTTTTATTAAAGCCATATAGGATATTTGACTTGACGGAATGCGATACTGTGTAGTTCAATATAATACAGTTTTCTATATTACTTTATATAGTTATGTTTTCATCCAAAAATACAGGTAGCCTAGGCCTAGTAAAATAGAAACAATCTTTTTACAAAGTCTTAACACAGCAGACAGTACTTGTCAACAAATTACAGCATTTCCTGAGTATGATAAACTTCACATAGAACATCCATTTTCGTATCATGAAACAATGTAAAAAGAAATATTGTTAGGTCTACATTTAGCCAACAGATCTTTACAATTTCATGTCAACACTAATTACCATATGTCAGTACAGAAATCAATTTTACAATTTCTACATAAAATTACAGAGCCCTACAGTTACAGGCTACATATTGCCGGATGAAAGTAGAAAGCTAAGAGACATAGACTACCGAAGTTGTGTGCAAGATCTGCTCCAGTGAAATCTGTGTGAATGGACAGACAACCAATCTGAACACCTGGGCAGTTCCAGCGTTATGGATGTGACAATTGGACTCATATTGGTAAACAAAATGCCTTAAAGTGGGGGCAAAATTAGTATCAGTGAATTAATTTGCATACATTTTAATGTAACCTCTGTCCTCTGAATACTGAGAAATCCTCAAATAATCAATTTCATCCTAAGAATACAAGCCATTTTATCAGCGTTATGGATGTGACATGAAATGGACACACTTTTGTGAGAGAATTTTGAAGGAAACTGCCGAAACTATGATATATGTAGCATGAAGGAGACTTGAATGAACACAAAAAGTGTGTTTTGAATTTTTGAAAGTAGTGAATTTTGATATGAAACAATTGAAATAGTAATCATTAAAAACTAGCAATGAAAGTATTGCTTCCTCAGTGCCCACTAAGATCCACAGGAAGAGTCATTTAAAATATAAAAAAGGAATTAATTTTTTTCTTTTACCGTCATCAATTTTGGTCAGTGATTCCCGGGTTACTGAAACACCAGGGAACATGATACTTGGTGGCCACTCCCCTAAATAACTAGCCCTACCTGAACCGTTGCACCCAAGATGACAAAATATTTATGGTATGTTAGTCTCAAGAGCCCGCATTAACCTAACCCATACCCACTCATTTGTGATTTTCCCACATAAAGTACATGCACGTGCACACATGCACATGCACACACACACGCACGCACAGTCGCACACATACAGACAGGCAAGCACACACACACACACAAACTGAAACTGTGTTAAGCAGACATGAACGGCAGGCTGAACAGATCGGCAACAGAAGGAGGTTGCTATGTTAACTCCAGCTGCAAAGTCAGCCATCTTCACCAGCTAACACGATAATCCAGTTACTGTACAACAACAGTATGACAGTTACGGGAAGATAATCGCTCAGATTTTCAGATTTTTATTAGGCCACTTGAAAATAGGCTATGGCTAGGCTAATCACTGGAGGTATTTTAATATTATGTTTGTTTTGCTAATGCTTAGGCGAGGCCTCCCTGTGGTTTTGATCAACCTAATAATCTTTGAAATGTCCATTGTAAACACTAAGGTGAAATGCATTGAAACTGACATGCCACCAGAACAGACGTTTTATCGGCTTTGAGGTATAATAAAGTCTCCAGTCTTGTAATTTACATAATGTAACATCCATAACGTCACATCCATAATGCACCATTAAAGGTTTTAAAAGTAAGAAAGGGGCACAATTTGGTCATCACACTTTACATTGATATAAATCAGCTTTGCACAGACACTATGGACATTGTCGCATCAGCACTGTATGTGTAGCATAAACTTTTCCTATAAAACGTTATGGATGTGACATGGCCATGGAACTTGCTGACTTAAAAACAAAAGCCTTACAAATGTAAGGAGTTGCGCTCTTAAAGGCAAGCTGAGCATAGACATTGCTCTACCATTCCCTTGTCAATGTGGAATTTGTCAAATTACACAATTTGTTTGAACCTTGGGTCCATTTATCCACTTTTTAAATATGTATAATATTACCATGTGAAAAATGTTGTTTCTGGTATGGTTGCACACCATATTTATGATGTGAAAAGAGTGTCATTCTCCATCAAATTCAATCAGATCAGTTACAAACAATAAAATATAGACCTAAATGAAGATTTTAACAACAGTTCTATTTGCGTATGCACAACTTTTTTTTTCCATGGTAAGGATGACCTTTGCATGGAATTGCCCACCTGCGTGTGCACCAACCAGCGGAATATTCCACATTGCCAGATTTCGCTGGGCCTAGCAAAACAGCGACTACTACGCCTTTTAGAGTTATTGCACATCTGTAATCTCTCCATGATCTGGCAAAAAAGGTTTTGTTTTTCGCCAGCACAGTCTTATTGCATGACATGCATGCCACAAGATTTACAGCGCTATTGCTACACGGAGGATGGGACAAACACGGAATGGCCACAGAACTTTCGCAAAGATATGCTTTTCAAAGATATGAAGATTGAATGGGAAAAGGATTCGGAGTAGGGGCGGACTCTGACCAAAAATCGGCCCTGGCATATTTGGTCCAAGCGGCCCTCAAATCGGTCGGGCACACCTAATTAAATACAAAATATTTGCATTACCCTTAAATATGCATATATTTTCAACTGTCATGGAGCACTGAAAGTGATGTAGGCCTCATTTGCTATCACTCTGACTGATCAGAGGTAGCCATGGAGCACATGATCTCCATATTCAAGTAGCCTAGGCTATACAAGCAATTATTAAAGAAGAGTTTGCTTGAATTCAAAGTATCATTTCAAATTATTCAATAGGCTACATTTAAACTATACAATGCTCAACTGACAGCAGCACCAAACAGTTAATGAAGCCTATGTGTAAAGAGCTAAATTAGGCATTCCTAGATTGTCGTAGACGTTAATCAATGTAGGACAACTGAAACAACACAAAATAAACAGGGCTGTTGCTGGAATTTTGTGTAGGCAACTTCGATTAACTTTTGACGGCTCACAAATTCCTGGCTCTGAGCCAAAATGCGAGGGGTGGGGCCTGACGTGAGCTTTCATTGGATCAGTCGAGTATCAATATGGAAATGTAACCAATGGGCCGCTGATTGTCCTTCCTTTTGGGCCGACCGTTGGCCCAAATGATTATATTATATATATATATAGCCTATTCTATCGGCCCAAAAGGGAAAATGCCCGGTATGCCAGATGGCCAGTCCGCCCATGATTCGGAGCCAAAGGCTACAATTTAACCCATCTACAATTAGTAGGTAGGCTATATTAGGTAGGCTATCACTAATATCAAGTTAATGTTAGGCTACAGATGTATGGCTACATACATTCTTAAAATGGTTCTGGACTACAATTGATGTTTTTAGAGCGTGGGGCGTGGGCAGCGTGTTGGAGACCCCTAATCTAGACTCTACGGACATGAACGAAAAATAACATTCTCAGTAGTCTAACTAGACTCTAGATGAAATGGGTTAGGCTACTGAGAATGTTATTCTTCATTAGAATGTTTATGTCGCGGCCGGAAAATTAACAAGCGACATCACTGTGTTATAATCGATCATGGTCGGCCACTGCATCGATGCAGAATCGTCCATGTCCACATCGCGATGCATCGATTATTTGATTAATTTCAACACCTCGACTTACCATATTTCCATATGTTTGAACAATATTCTGTATTTATTGTAGCTGTCCTTCATCTAAAATACTCTGTAGGTTAATGTCCTGGCTTTGACAATTTGCACACGTGAGGCCTACCAATCCATGAAAGAAAGAAATGTGGACGATGGTCACATCATTAACATTAACAGGTACATGCCCTGCTATACCTGAAGCTAAATGAGTGTTATTTTTATATTTTGACACTAGTTGTCTCAGAATAGAAGCTTGTAAATTATAAAGTCTGATTTTGATCCTGTTGAATTAACATTCTGTTTTGTAGTATGAGTGGACACAGGGTGGCTCCCGATGCCAGCTGTCACTTCTACTGTGCCACTAAGTATGCTGTGACCGCACTTACAGAAGGACTTAGGCAAGAGCTTCGAGAAGCAAAAAGCCACATCCGAGCCACTGTAAGTACCACATGGCTTGCATGTAATTGCTTCATATTCGCATAATGAGATGCAACACACCCTTGTGTAGTCATACTAAGGAAAAAATCCCCTCTCCCTCTCTTACACATTTACAGTCAATATCACCTGGTTTTGTGGAAACAGAATTTGAATTTCGTCTCCATAGTGAGGAACCAGAGAAAGCTGCTGCAATATATGCCAGTATAAAGGTAACTGCCAATCTGATTTGAACACAGTACTGGTCTACAACATTTATCTCAGTCTGCACTAGTGTAGTAACCGACCTGTGTTCTCTGCAGTGCATACAGGCTGGCGACCTCGCCGATACAGTGGTATATGCCCTTAGTGCCCCACCACATGTACAAGTAAGACGGTGTCTTTCATTACTGGCTTGCATTAGATCGGCGACATATTTATTTTATGATGAAGTATGGGGAGAGACAATAGGTATATATATTAACATAACAATATGGGAATATGTGTATCTAATGTTAGACAGACAGTCTGTCAAATTCAAGTTTGCCAGGAATCATTCAAGTAGCTTAAGGCCTTAAGAGAGTCTCCAGAGCGTTCGGTGAATGGCATAAGGGAATACATTTTTAACTATGTTTATTTAAAAGGGACAATGCACATTGATTACTTCCCTTAAGTAAGGCATGTAATTGTACCAGATTTATAACCATTTTATTTCTTCTTTTCCTCCTAATTCTCTTTCCTTTTCTTTTCCCCCCCTTTCCATTTCTATCTAGATTGGTGACATACTGATGAGGCCTGTTGAACAGATGTCCTAACCTTGCATATGCAGTCTGCCCCTTGAGGATCTGCTGGAGGAAGGACATACCGTGTCTAAATGTGCTCAAGATAACAGTCTATCTACTTAAAGGGTTCTGTGAGTTTGTAAAGAGCTTGGAATGTGGGGTCCTACAGGTGCAATGCTGATGAGGATAGCAGTGCCAGATAGGAGAAAGGGTGACCCATTTCAAATTTTGGTTATGGTATAATAATGTATGTTTCAGATTGATTTTTCCCTTGATAGTATACAAATTGTGTCTCATTTATTAAATTGTTGTATGAGTGTTGATAATGAATTGGCCCGATTGATCAAAAAACCAAGGCTGACCTATGAATTGAATGAGTAACCCTTCCTTGCAAGATGTAAACTTTTACTCCAGAAACTAAAAATGGAAGATAAACATCTCCTACATTTTTGGTCTCCTACATTTTGGGTTGCTTTTGGTTTTATTTTTTATATAAAACTGATACCTGACTGATACCTAAGTTGATGTATAGTCTTGGACCCCCCCCCCCCCCCCCCCCCCACACACACACACACACACACAATGTCAGTGGGAACAAATAGCAACTTAAGTGTTAAAAAAGGAAAACAAGAAGTCAGCGCTCTGTTATGGTTAACCTCAGTTTGCCTGTTCCCATTCATGTATTAAGGTTTGCCAGTGACTTGGTGAATGTGGGTGCACTGTTTCATTTAATAAGGGAAGTCCCCTTGATTAAATGTTATTAGCAGCCGCAGAAACATACTATAGCCTACTGCTACTATACTACAGGTCATGCTGTAAGAGCAGATCCGCAAAAGCCTGAACTGTAGGCTACTTGATCAAACCACCACTAGATGGGGCTATTTAAACAAGGACACACACTTTTTATGAGAAAGCAAATCATATCCAATTTCAGTGTGACTGCAGTCAAATACAGTCCAGTTCAGCATCTTAAGGGCTTCGTTCTAGCAGCTGTAGGTCTCTTTATGCCAGACTGAAAGCTTTTGTATGCTATTGTGTAGGCTGCATCAAGGGCATCTTAGATGTCCAGCTATTTTGCAGTTTATAGGCTACTTGTTAGACCTATCTGTGTAAGACATAAGATTTCATATTTTTACAATAGCAAAATATATACTTTTTGTGTATAATTTGCTTATTAGAGTGCATGAAAATGCAATCTACTGTTATCCGATTTCTTCTTATTAGAGTGCATGAAAATGCAATCTACTGTTATCCGATTTCTTCTTCTTCTTCTTCTTCTTCTAACGCTTTTTCTGCGTCTAATGCGGCTTCAACCGTTTAACGTAGAAACTTCATTCAAACTGCGTTACGTAGGTCTTACTTAGGACAGGTGTGGAATGTATTTTTCATATTTGTAACTTTTATACTTTTTGAACTATTAATTAAAAACTACTGAAAATTTCCCCATAGACTTAACATTGCCGATTATGGCATCACAATAGGGCACATGGAATCCTATGCCAAGTGTTCCGGCCAGAGCCATAATTGGTTCCGGCCACCTCCAGCAACTGTCTGTCTCAGGCTTTAAGCATACAATCTGGCTCGCTTAAGACTACAGATCCTGTTCAACTGTTTCCTCTGCCCACAACTGTTTCAAAATAAAAGTCTCCACTACAATAATTCCTTATTAAATAATTTAACCATTTAAACTATCCAACTATTTAACTGTTCAACTATTCCAACTGTCAGTTATCATCAACTATGCCTCTAGCCTACAGTACTATATTAAACCACCACCTACCTAGCAACCAATTTAGCAACCATTGAAATTAAGCATCTGTCAGTTTCCATAGCAACCAACATGATTATACTAGCAAACCACTGTAGTAACTCCTTTATTTCTGATAGTAGCCACCATGGACACCCTAGCAACAACCTAGCAACGACTTCAAGTACCCTAGCAACAGCCTAGCAACCACATTCACAGTTAAAACCTAGCAACCAGCATAGCAACCACCATACTACTCTACTACTCTAGCAGCAGTCAGTTGTCATCAACTTTGACTCCCGTCAACTGTTTCCTCTGCCCACACAACTGTTTCAAAATAAAACTCCTCACTACAATAATTCTATATTATTATTATTTTAACTATCCAACTATTTAACTGTTCAGCCTTTCAAACTGTCAGTTGTCATCAACTATGACTCCCGCCAACTGTTTCCTCTGCCCACAACTGTTTCAAAATAAAAGTACTCACTACAATAATTCCCTATTAAATAACCTAACCATTTTCACTATCCAACTATTTAACTGTTCAGCCATTCCAACTGTCAGTCGTCATCAACTACAACTCCCGCCAAATGTTCCCTCTGTCCTCAACTTCAACTTCAAAATAAGTCCCCAATACAATAATTCCCTATTAAATAATTTAACCATTTAAACTATCCAACTTTTTAAATGTTCAACTATTCCAACTGTCAGTTGTCATCAACTACAACTCCCCACCAAACTTTTTTCTCTATCTGACCTCCATCCACTTGGATTAGATTTTAAACAATATTCAACAATATTTTATTCAGCAGCCATTTTTCCATTTTCATGCACTCGTAATTCCCAGGAATTACATTCTCTTGTTTAAAATAGATACCCCAGTAACAAGTGTCAAAACACTTGTCCTTATTGAGTTTTGTAGACGTAACCCTAAATAACACCCGGATGAAAACCTCGCAGGTTGTTCAGTGTTAACACCAAAGATTAATCGGAAACGTCTTGATCTTTATCGCCACACAGTAGAACTAGGCTAATAAAACATCTTCTGAAGTTTATAGTTTAATTTTCCTTGGAAGATGGAATGTTACTTTATGGGACGTCATATGATAACAGTGCTTGTGGGCGTGCAGCGTTTTGACAATTATTTACTAAAACACGCAAGAAGGCTCACGCTGGCGGAATTATCGTGAACAGGTTCGCGTCAAGTGAAATTGTAAACTGTTTACTTTTTGGTTCAAATGGATCGGTGGAAAGGTAGAGTAGCTCTTGTGACTGGAGCCTCCGTTGGAATTGGAGCGGCTATCACGAAAGCTCTTGTCCGACATGGCATGAAGGTGGTCGGCTGCGCCAGGACTGTTGAGAAGATAGAGGTGGGTAGAAAATGTAGCACAAGTAGGATAGCTGGCTGGCTACCAATAGCTGCTAGCTAGCTAACGTTAACTGCCATACAATCCACAAAGTTTGTTAACAGCCTTTCACGCAGACTGACTTGTTAGCTAAGTAAGCAACATTGTTAAACGATAACGGTAGTGGCAAGCCAAATTCAGATTAGACGACATTCAGAACTGTTATTTTAGTCGTATAAACATAAGCTAACCTATTTTTGTTTCTGTATTAGCTAACAATTGGGTTAATGGCATTTTTACCTTGCTAGATAGCAAACTGGCTAGCTAGCTTTTTTTTTTTTTCAAAGCAAGGCTCAGCAAAAATGGTTATGCTACATAACTAACGTAACACATGGAAGTCAGCAGCCTACCCAGCTAACGTGAAAGTCGTATTGTACAATTTCTATGTTTTGTGAATCGTTGCCAATGGACAGAGTTATCGCAAGCTTTCTGCTAATTAGCTTAGTTGTCGTTTTCGTGATTCAGATGCCTATCAAAGTTGCTAATGTTAGCTAGGAAGTCAGGTGAAACTACTTCGCAGGGTGGCTAGTTAGCCAAAGTGTAATTAAAAGGGAAGCGAGGGTTATTATTGTTCATATCTGGTGACAAGGAACCGAATTACCTATGCAAATAGTTTGATTAACACTTTTAGGACATCTGTTTGCGTAATCGGTTATCACCAATGATTTAAGCCGGTTTTCCACCAAAACTTCGTGTGCCGCTGTCCACCGCGTTGCCCATTGGTTTGAATGGGAACCTGTGTGAGAGCCCGTAACTGGAGCTCACGAAGTTTCCTGAAATTAATGGGTAACTTGGCGTTCAGTGGTGGAAAAGAGCTCTTAGTGAGACAGTTCAGGCCAGGTGTATGTATGATCCCATTAACGTTACTGAAATGAATGATGATTGGGTGTGATATTGCAGCATTACGGTAACTGCGAAATTACTTATTTAATATGTCCTGGTCCTTAGAAACTGGCAGCAGAATGTCAGAGTGCTGGCTTGAGTGGCACTCTCATTCCCTACAAATGCGACCTGTCAAACGAAGAGGAGATCCTCTCCATGTTCTCCGCCATCAAGACCTTGCACCAGGGTGTTGATGTGTGCATCAATAACGCTGGCCTAGCTCACTCTGAGCCACTGCTGAGCGGCAAAACTGATGGCTGGAGGACGATGATGGATGTAAGTAACTAAAAGCGTCTACATATAAGTGATCAAAATAAGGTTATTCTGTAGGATAGCTTGCTGACATTTTTTCAGGAGGGTCTCTATTTTGATATCAGATGTTTCGATATCTGCAAATAAGACCATGGATAAAGTGGATATGGATGGATAGAGTCTGAATGTAACTAAGTTGTGTTTACAAATTATTGCCATGAGAATTGGTGACTCACAGGGATTGGTAAAATGGCATAATCTGAAAGACGTTATGACTCAGTTGTTGCAGTATTGAGAGGACATTAATTACTGGACTTTGCTGTATCTATAATACTTCAGGTCAACGTCCTTGCTTTGTCAATATGCACAAGGGAGGCATACCAGTCCATGAAGGAAAGAAATGTGGATGATGGACACATCATTAACATCAACAGGTAGATGCTCTTGAACTCCCTAGCTGGTTAAAGAGCAAAAGGCAAAGCACTGCCTAGTAGTAACTGGCTCTATATCGCCAGTAGTTGGTTAAACAGTAAGGGGTTATTTTACCAGCAGCAGATCAAGTAATCCATAGGCTACCTGATTTCTGTACATTGCTTATATCCAGCATGAGTGGGCACAGAGTGGTGCCCAGTGCCAGCGTTCACTTCTACAGTGCCACCAAGTATGCTGTGACCGCACTCACTGAGGGGATCCGGCAGGAGCTACGGGAAGCAAAGACCCATATACGAGCCACTGTAAGAACACTGTGAACACTATGGTTTGCCTCTGCTTGAACAACTTTTAATTTACCTTTTTGTTGCAAATAATTTTTATTGCTATAGAAACAATATTGCTATTGTTTTTGTTGTCCAGTGGCAAATAACACACAAATGTTTCCCCTGACAGGCCATATCACCTGGTCTAGTGGAAACAGAATTTGCCTTCCGCCTCCATGGCGATGACCCTGAGAAAGCTGCTGCAACATATGCAAGTATAAAGGTATGGGATTCATCTGTCGAATTAGAAAGTAATGTCTGTTCATTTTTGCTTCTCAGTGCTGTTGAATGTTTAGTCTAATACCAGTTTCTCATTGTCTGTAGTGCTTGGAGGCTGGCGACATAGCCAGTGCAGTGGTGTATGCCTTAAGTGCTCCTCCTCATGTACAGGTAAGGAAGGCCACATTTTTGGCTCATTTTGACGATCCCATATAATATCCCAAGTGATGAAGTGATTCAGCATTCATCACAGGGCTTTGGATGTTGATTCCTTGTTGTAAGATGCCACACATTTAACAATCAAAGCACTTGAAGATTCCACCAGAATGTAGATATCACTGGACATATTAGTTTACTGTCAGTAGGGGTGGGACAAAATATAGCATATCGAAATATATCCACTGATGCTTGTGATATGTTATTGATTATGCTGGCGCCAAATCTAGATACTTTTACTAAAACAGTGCAAACAAAACACTTGTGACTGATGTATATTAAATGCAAATTTTTTGGCTATTTAGGATTATTTTTTTGCCTACATTTACCTATTTTCTTTTCTTCTTCAGCTATGCAGATATTCTGACGAATCATAGCTGAATGTATCTATCAATGTAATGAGTATAGCAGAATCGTTATATATAGATGTTATCGTTATCATAGTACACGTCAAGTATTGTGTCTGTATCGATTTGTGAGTTAATTGTGATTCCCACCCCCACCTGTCACCATTTATCTATGTAAGAAGATATGGGCTACTTGGATTGAGTGAATTCTTAAGATGTACTTTTTCCCAGGGTCTGGCTGTATGGATTATATTGTTAAAAGGTTATTTTCATTATCTCCTTCTCTTTCCATTTCGATCTAGATTGGTGACATTCTGATGCGGCCCGTTGAACAGGTGTCCTAACCTCATGCAGGCCGGTCGTCTGCTGCTTTAAAAACTGCTGGAGGGATCTGCCGTGTCTAAATCTGCTCACCTTAAGAGTCTATCCCCCTAAAGGGACCTGCGAGGGAGTTTTGTAAAGTGTTTGGGCTATGGGTTCCTACAGGTGCAACCCTGATGTATGGTGCCTGGTGAATAAGGAGAGGAGCATTGGAGACAGGGCCACCAATTTAAAATTTTGGCTATATGGTATAATAATGTAGGTTCAGATTCATTGTCACTTGATGGTACATGTGAATCACACTGTGGTGTGAATCAAGTTTATTTTTAAAGAAGATGTTGTAATGAATAATGAATAAGCCGGGATGATCAAAAAATCTATTGCAGACTCATGAATCGGTCACATTAAAATCCACCCAAGCAAACTGTAAACCCGCAACCCAGTAACGCAAGATAAACACCACCACATTTTTGGGATACTTTTTTTTATCTAAAAACTGACTGACTGATACCTCAGTTGATGTATACCTCAAGTCAGGAGACAGTGCTAAATTAAATGACTTCATATGTATTTTTTTTTTATTATGTTGCTCGAACAAATAGCGACTTGTTAACATGTTAGGATTTCTCTGATTATAGTCCAGGATACTGACTGCATTTACTATCTAAGTAGTTGTATTTGACTATGAAATACTTGATTTGGCTATTTTTTGGATAGAACTCAAGCCGAATGATAAACCACTAAGTACTGATTTACCTTCCTTAGCTGCTAATTGTTATGATTTCCACATGTATTTCTTTCCTTTTCTTGTTTTTTTGTACAACTAGTAGCTGTTCATGCAGACAACTACACACACAGGCACAGTGGTGATAAAGGAATGCAGGGGTTTTGCAATGATTACTTCACTACAACCTCCAGACATGTGTGACATCATGTGACACACAATAAAATGTGTAATACAAAAATAATAGTGCTATAAATAAATAAAAATTCACTGCATCATGTCAGTGTGTCTGGGATGTCAGTTTTTGTGTCAAACACGGACAGCCGTGGCCTACTGGTTAGCACTTCGGACTTGTAACCGGAGGGTTGCCGTTTCAAACCCCGACCAGTAGGCACGGCTGAAGTGCCCTTGAGCAAGGCACCTAACCCCTCACTGATCCCCGAGCGCCGCTGTTGCAGGCAGCTCACTGCGCCGGGATTAGTGTGTGCTTCACCTCACTGTGTGTTCACTGTGTGCTGAGTGTGTTTCACTAATTCACGGATTGGGATAAATGCAGAGACCAAATTTTCCTCACGGGATCAAAAGAGTATATATACTTTTATATAAAGACATATAGACAGATATTTTTCTCCATCATTCACAATTGTAAAGCAGAGTCATAACAGGAAAAGAATACCAGTCAGCTTTCCATTATTCTGTAACCTCAGTTTGCTTGTTCACATTTTTCATGCAGTTTAGTAGTTTGCCAGTGGTGTGTGTTGTGTGTGGCTTAGTGAATGTGGGTGCCCAGTTTGAAAGAGAGAGGACCCCCTGATGTGTGATTGGCTGGTCTGCTGCTGCTGGGATGGCTTTTTTTTCTGTCTGCACCCTACTATGTCCTACCAGTGGATGGTATAGTACTACACTACACACATAGTGTCGTCTTAACTATATATATTAGAAAGCTAGATACCGCATTGGGCTCCAGAACGTACGTAAATAGCCCTGCCATCTGGGTGGGGGCAACAGTCACTGGATGCCAATGGTGAAGCATGTGACTGACTGGAAATCAGACAGGTGCCTCTGATTGCCGGCAAGTGTTACCCATAGACAGTAAGGTGTTGCCCCCAGCAATATGGCGGCTGTGTTTACGTTTGCCACTAAATAGAACTCGACAGACAATGCGGTATCTAGCTTTCAAATATCTATCTTAAACACGAATTTGTAATGTACTATGTACTGTAGTAGTTCCTACTAAGGTGTTCCTAGCAGTGCATACTATAGCACCGGGGGGGGGGGGGGGGAGACAGAGACCACTGCAAAATTATCAGTTTCTCTGATGTTACTATTTATGGGGTTGTGTTTGAGTAAAATTAACAGTTTTGTTTTATTGTATCAACTACTGACAACATTTCTCCCAAATTCCAAATAAAAATATTGTAATTTTCTGCAAATAATTGCTATAAATTACAAATGGTCAAAAAAAAAAAAAGATGCCGTGTTTTCAGACCTCAAATAATGCAAAGAAAATAACACCAATGACCGTAACACCAATGACAATTTGGAGAAAAAACAAGATCTTTTACAAAATGGCTGCCATGCAACAGACCACATGTCATCAGAAATATGAAATCACTTAATTATTAAACATACTTTCAATATATATATATTTTTTTTTTCACACCCACACAGCTATAAAATGAGTAACACCAATGACATCCTTAAAAGCCATGCTTAAAATTCTAAAACAAATCATGATATTTTAAACAAATGAAGTAAGACATCTCACAAACATTATACCTTTGTCCACTGCAGTTCTTCAACTGACCTCTTGACCCAAGAGAAACTTCAAAGAGTCTGTGCATTATGTCAAAATAAAGGTTTTTTGTTTAGAGTAACACCAATGACGTAATTTTTTGCATATTATTCACATTTATAATGTATTTTTGAATATTTCAGTGTTCTATTGATTTTATGCAGTGTTAAAGTTAAATGTATATGAAATTTGTAGGCCTAGTACACAGCTTAATATTCATATTTGATCAAAGGGGTGACAATTTTCAGGACCAGGCATTTTTTCTTATCTCTTATCAACTCTTTCTTATCATCTTAAGGACAGTCTATATTTATTGAATGTATACAATTATGTGATTATTGGGTCAAATTAAATGATTTAGGGGTCTACAAAAGTAAGTGACAGGCATTTCCACTTTTTTTGCAGAATGACCATAGCTGTAAACTATAGTTTGGTCTTGATACAAGTGCACCACTAGATGGCGCCGTTTTAACTAAATTCAATCTGGATGAGGGGACAAATCATAGGTTTTTTTGTGTGTGACTGCATTAACTAATACTCTGGCAAGGAAAACACTTTCTAATGATGTTTTCAGTCACTGCATGTATTGATTTTCTTATATGACTACAGGGATCGTGGCATCACATAAACACAGTTTAAAGTATTTTTACTGTTCTTAGTTAAAAAAATATTTTCATTCTGCAAACATAGAGCTTTACCAGGAACTGTTTCATCTATAGTTTGAGACACTTTCAGTCTGGCTGTTTCTGTTGTCCATTTGTTGTGCATTTCCACAGATAAACAAATTCTCACATTTCTCTTTGTCTGCAATGTGCATCTTGCTTTGGTTCGCCGACACTGATAAATTCCATCATTGGAGAAACTAGTCATGTTCACGCAAACCACAGCAGAAAAAAGTGTGTCAGGCCGGCAGAGGAAAACATGAAGTGCGCATTGTTTCCCTCCGGCTGAGCTTGCCAAATGGAAACGTGAGGATTGCACTGGGGGCTACTGGGTTGGGCCCCACACAAAAGGTCTTTGCATTAACTGCTTACTCGCAACTGCTTCTCACATGATGAGAGGTCCTGATCAGTGCTCTAATTGAAATAGCCTTACTAGCTTTCCCACCATGACCTAGTTAATCATCCATTTGTGTGAAATCTTTTAAAGATACATTTGATACTTGTAAATTATGCTGACTCAGTAGTGTGTAGTGTGATACAGTGTACCAGCTTCTTACACTGAGAAGTGCTTAGGTGCTTTTAATCTAGCATGTTTCCTAATCCTCGTGCCTCAAGCACTCCTGTATTTCTACTGCCATAGTCCCCGTAATCTCCATACAGCAACCAGCCCACTGCAAGCCACACAAGCAGCGGCCTGTTTAGGGTCTCGCAGGTGAGGTGGTGGTGATAGTGATCGTGCTTTGCTCTTGTCAAACTAAATATGTCCCACCTACCTATTTACCTGACTGAAAAGAGGAAGTATTGGAAGTTTTATGACCATGTTATGCTTTGTTTTGGATCCAAATGGGGCCGCTGCTGTACTAAAACCTTAGTGTCTAGTGACTGGCCAAAGGACCCTCTGAATGGTGGTATTGTCACTTGGGTCTGGGAAAATGACATGATCAAAAATGTAAATAGCGTGCTCATGTGCTGCTGAGCTGTGTGGCACACTAGACTTTTGGCATGCATTAAAGTGTGTGCCAGTGGCCTCCTCTCCAGGGAGGTTATTGCCATGGAGACCATTTTTGCTGCCATGGTGAATGAAAACAAAGATTTGGTGGATTCTGAATTCTGTATTTCACACAGGATTAGTGGGAGGACCCCACTACAGCGTGGCCAACGCGCCTCACACTGTCCGGGACTGACCTTTGTTGAATTATACTCTCTTTCCCTTTTTTGAAGAGCTTTGTGAAGTGGCTAGCCAGAGCCCTTTATGGCCATCCTGTGGCAGGTGTCCGCCCTGCTCTCCTGAGAACATGTGAGAGTCAGCTGACTGGAGATTTTTGGCTGCCGTGCCGGTAGTTTTAATGCTCACTTAGAGTTGGAAGGGTGAGGGAGGCACTGGATGCAGATTATCCCCTTGTCAAGAATGTGACCCTTTTCCACCCAATTCCTTAAGTCGCCTCAGGGAGAGAGAGTGAGAGAGAGAGAGAGAAAGAGAGGTGGGGCCAAAGTCGCCCCACCGAACATCAGATTCTGGCGTGCTGGGACCACTTGAAACGGATATGTTTTATATGCAGCAGGGCCTTGCTTTGTCAGCAGGAAATGAAATAGCGGACACCCAGTAAGGCGATAAAATAATAAAGTTGCTGTAACATACATCAAATGATTGAACAGGGGCTAGAGTCTGTTGCTGTATTGTTCTTATAGCTGAATTTTAAGGGCACCTTAATGAGAATTGGGCAACCGTTATACACTTTGTATTACCACCATGAAAAAAAGCAGTCATGCTTCAGTACTTTATTAAACCCTGTTGACACTGTATTTGCTTTTCTTTCCTCACATTGCTTCACACATTCCATAAAATCAAAACAATTACTGCCACAGACTTTACAAAACTAAATCCACAATTGTAGAAAGAATAGTTGTGTAGAGTATCAACACTGTTGTTAATTTTAAGGGTAACCAAAACGATCTTTGGCCATTTGTGAGGCCCTAAATGTAACTATGGTATAGTTAAGATTCAAACACTCGAGAGAACAGCGAAGACCTTTCTCTGTTTCTTCCTTTCACGTCTTTCCTGCTTCTTGTGTTTTGGTTTCTGTGGGTCTCCGGGAGGGATACCGGTCAGTAGAAATAGCGGGGTCTCCTGTGTGCTTGTGTCTTTGACAGTTGGCCTTTGCTGGGCCAAAGCGCTTGTGTCGGACTGGGGAGGGACTGTGGTGGCACTCACACCAGCGGTCAACATCACCTCATAGTCAGCTTTGTCTGGGTTTTGCACAGGAACCGTGTGGGTGGACGTGGGAGTTAAAATGGGGGCGAAAGTCGTGCTAAAAATGTGACCGATTTTCCTCCGTTCTCTGGACTCTCTTGACCTTTGTCGCTTGCCTTTCCGTGAGGGTTCCACGGGTTTACTGATTGGGGGAGGCGCCAGTCTAGCCACACTCTGGTAGTCCAGTCTTTTAGGGGGGACGTGGTAGCCCAGCGTGCTCACCTCAGAGGCTGAAACTACCGGAGTCCCACCAGTGGGCTCCTCCTCACTCCCTGTGTGCTGAGGCCCCTCTCCTTCCTCTAAAGGAGGTATAACTTTTCCCGCTCTCTTTCTCCCCACTCCCATCCCCCTCTCCTTTGACCTCGGCCTTTTGGCTCGGGGAGGCTTGGTGGTGGGCGCCCCTGCTGTCGTGGCAACGGGGCCCTCTTCGCTTGCGTTTCCCAGGGTGCCTGAGCTGGGCTGTCCCGCAGCCTCAGCTTGCCTGCTTTCAACCGTAGTGCCGTCGCTGCCGTCTCTGACAGAGTCCGTGATGGACTGATCTTCTTGTGTGTCCTCGTTAGCTTTCGGGGTGTTGGGGGAGGGCGTAGCTGCTCGCAGCATGTGCCTCAGCCTCTTCTGCCCCAGCCTCACTCTCTCTCTGTGGGTCTTGGTTTTGATAATCCCCATGTTTACAGTGAGAGTGGGAGATGCAGTGGCGGAAAGCGTGCGCTTGTCATCGTCCTTGTCCTTCGGCGACTCTTCTTTCGCTGATTCCGCAGGCGACGTTGCACCGGCTGCCCTCTGAGGCTCGTCCCTCATCATGGTGTTCGACAGCTCCTCTTTGGCCTCCAGGTCTGCCTCGCTCCTCATGAAATTGTCCACGTTGGCCTCCGCCTGCTTGGTTAGCGCCGGGTCTTCGATGATGTTGGTCCTGCTACTGACCTCTTCGGGCACGTGGCAGGAGGGAGCGCCCACTGCGCCCTCGTCCGTCTTAACCACCGTCTCCACGCTCGGCCTCCTCTTCCTCCCTTTGCCCTTCCCCCTCCTCTTTTTGTTCTTCCTCTTCTTACCGCCGGCATTCTTCTTCCGTTTCTTCTCCGAGCCCTGCGTCTCCTCCTTAGTCGCGTCTGGTGAGGAGCCCTGTGAGGTGGATACGGTGGCGAGCACTTTGATGAAATCCTCGGCCGCGGTCACCATGTTGGTGAGCGAGGGCGCCTCCGGGGTAGTGGTCTGCGAGCCGGACCCGGTGGACTGTGCGGTGCCGGCTCCCTCCGGAGTCTCCTCTGGCTCTATGCCAGGCTCCTCAGTGTTCTCCAGAGGAGGTAAGGGCAGATCATCAATGACATCAATGCCACCAAAATCATAAGCTATGGACTCTTTTAGCACAGCCACGGGAACCTTGTCGTACTGCTTACACCTACAGGGTGGCAGAGAGAGTTGGGAAACAGAATGAGGCGTGCACAATGGAGGTGTGGGTTTAGAAAGGTGCAATAAATATAATTTTCCAATTGCAAGACCGCTTACATATATTGGAATAGTGAGTTCAGACAGAGATACTTACACTCCATACCAGTGTCTTTCAACACACTGCTCCTCATAGGATAATTCAAAGCAGGGTGCCTCGATGACATTGAAGAATGCCTGTCCAACAACCCTGGAGGAAGTGTCATTCACTTCCCGGAGACATGCCTTCAATCTACAAAACAAAAAACAGCCCTGGACATTTAATGAATTTTATGACTTATGACTTTATGACTTTTTCTTTGTTTAAACAAAAGCCTGTCTGAATGTACTTTCAATATTTAAACTGAATGTGGTTATCATTCAATTGTTTTACAGTGTTTCAATTATAAGTAAAAAGATTTCAAACAGATTAGATCATAACACTCACTGAGAAATGTTATCTAAAAGAGGCTTATTCCATACACACGACTTTTATTCGTTCAGCTCATGCAGCTTTGCGAAGGATTCTTGAACTCACGCGTTATCGCAGTCGCAGTGGCTAATTGAGTGCCATTTAAAGTTGGTGTAGCCATAATTGGAGGAGAAGGCATGGATGACGTGGGGACAGTGGTCATGCACGCGGCAACATTTGTCGGTCTCAGCGAATTCCCCTGAAAATGACCAAGTGCGAACGCATCCTTTCAGCCATTTACTGAATCAAGACAGGTCGCAAGCAAACTGAGTAACACTTTCATGCAGGTTTCAAAGGTTAGACTATGTGTTTTAGTGTCCAAGGTACATTTACATTTGCAACAAAACATTTATGATTTAAATGAATTGAATAAATCGTTCATCACACTCACCGAGCTGGTCATAATTTTCAGCATTGTTACCGGCGCCACACCACAAAGTCCCAGGGTAGGTAAAGCCGCGCTTGGATCTGCGCAGGATGGAAGACTCTGTTCCTTTCCTTTCGACTTTTCCCCTCTCCCGTACTGGCAGTTGACTTGCAGCATCTGTCGAGCGCTTCGATTTCAAATGGAGGCACTTCAACTTAATGTCAGTAATGTTCGTGAAGCTGGGATTCAAAGCGGTGGGAATTGTGCCCTGACCTCTTAGTCCCAGTTTACACACATACATGAACGATTTAACTTGCATTTGGTCTGTTGTTAACGCGCAGTCGACTAGTTTACCAGTGGCATCGTGAACGGAACGGACTTCTTCAATTCCGTCCGACACTTGAAGCAGATGGTACTCGCCGACATTTGACCTTTTGGCGCAGAGGGTATTGTTGAGCAAGTAAAATAATTCTTTACTCTCCTTCTCTGCCTCCAAGGAATTGCTTAAGAAGTCTGCCTTAACGAATTCCCCGTCTAAGTAGGACAGGAAGACGAAAAACACCGACCACATTGCTGCAGGCTGCAATTTCAGCACCACCAGCACCAAGACAGCACCACAACCTGACTGCCTCCGCTTGCTGCCGAGTGTCGATTTATTGGGAGCATTGAACAGGGGGCGAGTATTAATAAAGTTGACGGTCGATAATGGGAGTGGTCTGTCATTTAATTAACCCTTCACTGATTGGTCAGCTGTCGACATTCGACACAGAAGCACCAAAACAGATATTTTTGAGTGTCTGCGCCTGCAGGACTGCATTTTAAAGATATCATTGTTTCTTTTCCCACATAGGGCTACTTTATGCAGTGAACAAAATATATGCACCAATAAACAAGGCCTTTATTTAGGGAAGTGACAGGGGATTGCTAATTAACTTGGCAGTAGATTCAAATCTTCAATTCGTGGTTTATATCTGCATTTTATTGACAAGGTACAGTGTAATTAAATATAGTCTGCGGTGTTGGAGCACACCACTACACTGAAGTAGTAAGACTTGTAAAGTAGCCTACTACTGGCTGAAGTTTTGACCGCAAGTTACCCCTTACGTTCTCCGTTTCCCACTGAAACTGGCGATTTACTTCAATGACGCAGCAAGGAGGAGGTTCTTACAACGCTTTCCATGGTAACAAGGGATGGGGTGATTCTGTCGACCCAACGAGATTGGGCATCTTTCAAATACCACAAAAGGGATGGGAAATGGCCCAGTTTAAGATGTAAACTGAACTCTGCGCTGCGGAAGAAAGGGCCCAAAAGGAGGACGTTTTATCATCTTGGGGGACCTGCATCTCCCATCTTCTGTCAGTCACTTTCTGGGGTGACATGTCTCGTCAGAAAAGATGCAGCAAAGACTGCATGTACGAACAAGCTTCCCAAAGAGGTTATTGTCAGGCCTCCCATGCATTAGGTGGTTCATATGTCTCACTGAGTGACTTAATGAAGATGGTAATGGCCAAGGCCAAATGGGAGCCTAATTAACTGCAATGAATCGGTTACCAATCAGCGTGTTAAGGCGAACGAAATCCAGATTTAATAGGCCGAAATTCAGATTTAATACAGAAGACGTTGCACAGACTACTTTTGGCATTCGTTAAAAGTTCGATTTCAAAAGTTTGCTCAATTTGGATAAAGAAATAAATAAAGCGGTGCAATAAATAAATAGGCGGTGCAATGGGAGAGGAAATGAAAGATGATAGCCTATTTGAATGTAGACTATTCATCATCTCCCTCGCAGTGCAGGGCAAGGGGTTTTCAGTCACATGGGCAACTGAGTAGCTCATAAAGGACTTCTCCAAAGGAATGGGGTGGCTGAAAGCAATCGGATTGGAAAGAAGGCGGGGAAATGATGCAAAATCAGCAGAGGTAACAATGGACTTAAAATCCCGTCCGTTTATTATGAATTATTATTCAGTAGGCTACCTACTGCCTGTGCCAAGGATGCTAATCCTTATGTAGGATACCTGTGCCAGTTAGAGCATATTAACATTCTAAAATAGGCTATACAAATAAGACTCAGACTAGTTTTATAATAGCCTGTTAACTATTTGGCCATCCAATGGGAGTCTACACCATAGTTTATTTGATGAATATTTGACCACGCTAATTTGGACACAGTTGGACAGTGGGCCGTTACAAAGCACCAACATCTGTTGTCTGTGTTATGTGTAACGTTTTGGTTTATTCCCAGGGACCCATATGCCACCCTAAACCCCCCAAAATAAAGGTGACCGGGCAAATAGGCTCCTCTTTAGTCCACTTCTGCATCACAATATTTGGAAGAAAATATTTATCACGCATCAACGCCTACCCACTGAATAATATAACCAGGGAGTGGAGACGCACGTTTGTTCGCATGCGGCTGGATCAAGGTAAACTTCTCTGTGGCCATGACATCGATAGTTTAGTTTTTGTCACTTCAATCCAGATAATGAATTTAGATTTGTTTGCACCTGTAGGCAGGGGTGTTACTGTGTCTTCAATATTGGGACACACTTTACATTAGAGATAATAGGGCCTACACTATGTCTAAAACACCCATGCATGATCTGTTACCTCACCTTATCCAGACATCTGCATAAAAACATTTAACTCACACGGGAAATGGACATGGCCATAAGTTACTCAAAACCCTTTGCTATGTTTTTAGAAACAGAAATTACATCATAGAGTTAAAAAAACTGAGATTTAGGCCAGCCGACAGTGT
Organism: Alosa pseudoharengus; assembly: GCF_046254945.1. Taxonomy (NCBI): domain Eukaryota; kingdom Metazoa; phylum Chordata; class Actinopteri; order Clupeiformes; family Clupeidae; genus Alosa; species Alosa pseudoharengus. The sequence continues at coordinate 20,893,086 of NW_027468598.1, read as the reverse complement.
GGAGACAGTGGCTCTGCAACTGCCATGATCACACACACTGGTGTGCTTAAGTGTTTGGTGTATTTGATGATGAGTAGCCTGTACTGTGCGACTGCAGTTCTTTTCTATTTCAGAATGTTCAACAATATCCATAACCTTAAGACTGTTTATTCAGTGATTAGCCAGCTATACCACCAGAAACCAACAATCATGTAAGACCTGCATGCTCTCTCTCCCATGCGCATGAAAACTGCGCGCATGTTTAAGATTTGTTTCAGTACTTTCTATCTGCTTTCCTTTTGGACAGAGGAAAATATTTCCCTGTTATGATGTTAATTTCTGTCCTATTTAAGCTAATAAGTAGGGGTGTAAAGATTAACCGATACTTATCGGTATCCGTTTGCTCAGACTCTCATTCAGCGCGTTCGTCCCACTTCCGGTTTTGAAACTATACGTGGTACGGAATTGTGGGTAATGCAGTTCGTTTTTGGTTACATTCATTGCCCAAAGTTGTCAAATGACGTCATTACCCATACACCTACTGCAACTTAAAGAAACACGCCACCCAAAATCAGTAGTAATATATGTTCTTACCTTAACTTTCACGAGTTGAGTCGTACCTCTCCCGCGTCGGTATGAGCACTCAAACGCTCTGGTGCGCGGCGCGAATGTGTTAGCATGTTGCTATGCTAGCGGGCGTAGAGAGAGTAAGATGGCATTAATCTACGTCCACTACATCCACGTTTTCCCTACTTAAATACAGTTGCACAAGTAGTTGATTAAAAATTTTAGGGCACACAACATGAAACATGACGATTTTCCAAGCGAATAAACAGGAGAACTACAATGTCTGGCGGAATAGCACTTGGGAGTACTTTGACCTAGGTAGTAATATTAATTAACACCTAATTGTAGATCCTATCCACCACAGAGTTTAGAATCCATGCTTGATCGACCCCTCAGCCTACCCCTCCCCTTTGAGCGAGAGAGAGGCACACACACTAGAGATGCGCTGATGGGCTATTATTTCAACCATAACTGCATAGCAAAACTTAATCCATCCATCAGCAAAGTTGATGTTGTTGATTCCAAAAATAATTCTGTGGAAATGCATGGATTACAGTTTCTTCCAGTAGCAGCAACTGGAATTATTTTTGGAATCTGATCCCTTATCATACCAGTTCATTCTTACTCGTCGCTCGACTTATCGTGACTAAATTCAAGATGCCTGCAAACGCTAAACTTCGAGAAGATACTGTCTGTATAAATTGTCTTGTAAGTAAACTACCAGTGCTTTTTCAAAGTTCTCAATGTCTCGTTTTAAATGTCAGGGCCCTTGGAAGTCTACCAATGAAGTGTGGAGATACACTGAGCCTTGTAAATGGTGTAAAACAGTGATTTATTTGCATGGCTATGCCGATGCCGAGGCACCACCATTGACCGCCTTGTTGGTAGCATTGGCTAACTAGCGCCAGATTTCGGAGTGCAGGTGACAAGCCGAGATGGGCTATGAGACATACGTTCACACTCGGTATCATGTTTCAAAACACTTTAGGTCAAAATCACACCGGAATTCTCCTTTAACATTACCAACCTCCCTGCTTAGGGACTGTACGATATTTAGGGGGGGAGGGCTGGTCGCCAGACGATCGGGTTAAAAATGTTCTGCCTGGCCCTCCCCCCTGGTCAATTTTATTTTTCCAGGGGCCTCCCCCCGGCTCAAAAAAATTCTCCTAGGCCCTCCCCCCTACGTGATTCAAATAAAACTGGTTGAAAAATGACATTTACAAGGTTAAAACGGCCAGCAAATGCCATAAGCACACATAGACACACACGGGGCTACAAACCAGTGTTGCGCCGGTTTGGTCACAAGCGGCCCGCGGTCGCCCGATATTTTAATCAACCCGACCGCAACTCGGACCGCAAATATTAATTAGGACAAAATTATACCCGACCCGCGATCCGACCCGCTTATTTACAAAATGTGTGCTTTTGGTTATAGCCTGCATGCAGTAGTCCATTTCTGTAAAACAAATTAATTTATTTGCGAAACTTTGGACACTCACTAAAACATTCCTGCAGGCTTCCCGTTTCGGCTGTCATACTTTTAAATGGCTTCGCAAGAAGTAGGCCTACATAGACCATAACCTGTACTACTGTCATCTTCTTTAAGAACTTTTCCCAATATTTCCCATAGCCCATATCGCTTTTCCTGAAGGGGTGTCTTTATTATTTTAACTCGCGTCTTCAGCTTCTTTACTGTTGACTTACTGTATTGATGCTTTACTGTATTGATGCTAGCCTTCTCGTGATATTTTAAGTAGGCCTATTTGTAGAAAATATATATTTAATTAATTTTAACTGACCCGCCCGCAAATGACCCGAATATCATTAAAATATTTGGTTTATGACCCATAACCGCGGGTGACCTGCAAGCTTATGAGGGGAGTTGTGGGAGATTCAGGTAGGGTTGCGACTTTTTGGACTCGCCCACTCTGTCAAAGAGACGTGAATCATGTTTTGGCCTACAAACCTTTTAAAATATCGAAAACGGATCATTGATCAGGGGAAAAAAATATCATGGATCAGGAAAAAATAATTTTCCTCGGCCCTCCCCCCAGGCCAAAAAAATTCTCCTGGGCCTTCCCCTAAGGCTTAAAAAATTCTCTTAGGCCCCCCCGGTAAATATCGTACAGTCCCTTAACTCACCACAACTTTGTAGGTCTTGTCCCTCATGCTGCTGACCCTTACAAAACCCACAAACTGACTCTCGGACACACAACAGTCAATAATGTGACCCGATTTAAAGTGGCTTTCACCCCTTTGGACACTCACTAAAACATAATATATTTCATACCTGTGTTGCAGCATGTAGGCTAATGTTAGCTGCATTATGTAATGACATACAATGTCGGAAATGCTAAAGGTTAGCCTCATAGATATATATATATGTATATATCTATGGGTTAGCCTGTCGGCTAGTGCTAGCCTACCTGAAAAGTTTGAGTGTTTAAACTAACATTTACAGTGGTCTATTTGATAGTGTATTGGCCCTGACTAAGTTGTGATGTATAAACCCCAATCCTTGTTGATACAAGTACCAATATTCGTCAAGAAAGTTTTTAATCACATTAAGATTTTCGCCATAGGCAGTAAAAAACTCCGCCATGTTTGTCAATATTTTTCCACTGAGAAAGTTTCAAACTATGACCATAACGGCCTTTCCACCAATCAGAGGCATCACTGTGGGATTGTGGGATTGTTCAGGATTGTGGGTAATGAAGTACTTATCCAAGAGATCGCGAATAAAATGCATTTATCTCAAAACAAGGTTAGTGCCCCACGAACTCTTGGTGTCTATAGGAGCATATACAATCGCTTAGTACAAAGGTAGCTGGTTTTAAGTCTACCACGTGCAGTTAAGTTTTTATACCACAATTGTCAATGGAGAAATTGCATTGAATTTTTACATCCGGCATCGGCTGTGGGCGGGACTGTGCAGCTCTATTCTCTGGTAGAAGCAAGGGGGCAGGCGAATTCCCGGAAGTAGAAGAATCGACGTAGGCTGGAGGGACCATCTCTCTGCTAACTCCCATAGAAGTCCATCCATTCTAGGATTTTTTTGAAATACCATAACTTCATATAACATATATCCTGTGCCGATATTGTAGCTTCTGTGTAATCCACATAAACACTACAAAGGCAAAACAGACTCCACTACCTCGTCCGTAACGTTGGTTACCCATAAGAATGGTTAGCTTGTTCGGTTGGAGGGAAGCTAGCTTTGACGTAATCTCTCTTTCGCGCCGTAGGGAGATAACCGTATTGTTTGGATAAGAAGCTCAGTCCACCTAACTGTCTATGACGGTAACTCATAAGCAAAACCTAGCATACACGACCCTATGTTAAGGTAAAGCATTACACAAAGGCTTATAATAATAAAAAAGTAAACCTAATTTTTATAAAAAGGCACTAATCATTTCAGAGGTTTTCGATGGATTGACCGTAGGTCGGAAAAGTGGAAAGAAGATTAGCTTCAAGGCTATAACTTTTTTGTTTTGTTTTAGCATGACTGTTTTTGAAGATGATCATGTGTGGTAGCTTCAACATTAACACGACTTGGTGAGGATGATATTAATAATAATACATAAATACATGTTTAACTTTGATCACTTTGAAGGCGAAGGAAGTGTAAGAATAATTTCTGTGTATCTATCATATGAGTTACAAGATTCAGTTCGATGGCTAACGTCACGAAGTTAAGTGTGAGTCTGCGCAGTACTGGGGGGACCAACTGAAAAATCGTTCTATTTGACTCAGTGCCCTCCCATTGAAAACGACGGAGTCTGTTCGTCCATTTCTTTTACTGTCTATGGGTAGAAGCCATAGACAGTAAAAGAAATGGACGAACAGACTCCGTCGTTCTCAATGGCAGGGTACTGAGTCATTTTTCAGTTGGTCCCCCCAGTACTGCGCAGACTCGCACTTAACTTCGTGACGTTAGCCATCGAACTGAATCTTGTAACTCATATGATAGATAGGCTACACAGAAATTCTTCTCACACTTCCTTCGCCTTCAAAGTCATCAAAGTTAAACATTTATTTATGTATTATTATTAATATCATCCTCACAAGTGATATCAAGTCGTGTTAATGTTGAAACTACCACACATGATCATCTTCAAAAACAGTCATGGTAAAACAAAACAAAAAAGTTATAGCCTTGAGGCTAATCTTCTTTCCACTTTTCTGACCTACGTCAATCCATCGAAAACCTCTGAAATGATTATCGTTAGACTACCTAACGGTAAAACTACTGTTTTTCCATTAGGTTTACTTGCCTCTATGCTTTACCTTAACATACCGGTAGGCTACAATGCTATTGTAGGCTACATAGCTTTGTTCACGAGTTTCCGTGCTGGCTGGACTACGCTTCTTATCCAAACAATACGGTTATCTCCCTTCAGTGTGTTAGCTTCCCTTCAACCGGACATGCTAAACATTCTTCTCACGGGAACCTAACGTTACGTACGAGGTAGTCGAGTCTTGTTTTGCCTTTTATTGTTTATGTAGATAATACAGAAGCTAAAATATTGGCACATGATATATGTTACATGAAGTTATGGGAGTTCAAAAAAATCCTAAATGGATGGGCGTTCTATGGGGTTAGCAGAGAGTTGATAACCACCGCTACATCGATGCTTCTACTTCCGGGAATTCGCCTGCCCCCTTGGTAGAAGCCAATGTCTTAGCAACATGCTAACACATTCGCGCCGCGTGCCAGAGCGTTTGAGTGCACATACCGACGCGGGAGAGGTACGACTGAACTCGTGAAAGTTAAGGTAAGAACATATATTACTACTGATTTTGGGTGGCGTGTTCTTTTAAGCATGTGACAACTTGCACTCGGTCGGCTTTTGTTTTTCGAAATCCAGCGCGAAATTAAACACTTATAGCATTCCTAAACAGCACAACGATAGTCTGTAGAGTAGCCTTACTTTGATGAAGGGATTTCCTTAATGTTAAATAATAATTTGGCCCTTGCTGCTAAAACGATGCACAAATTATTAGCCAATGATTTTGTTCATATTTACTCAGACTTGTGGCATTATAGGTTTCTGCATTAGGTCTACTGTTGGAACAAAATAAGCCCAGAGAGTTTATTGATTTGTAGGCCTATTTTATTCTTGTAGGGTAGGCTAGGCTAGGCTATGCTATATGAGAAAAGGCCAAGAGTTTCTTAAGCACTTTTATTTTGGTATTGTCTTACCTCAACAAGGCTACAGCTCCATGAAAACAATCAGATATAACTCTATAAAATCTGTGAAAGATCTATAAAGTCTATACAATTGTATTTTTATGTTGTATTTGGCTGCTGTGTTTGACTGAAATGTAGACTATTCTTTTTTCATTTCAATACAGTATATGAAACAAACCTCAGTTTAGATAATCATATTCACACATTTTTTTTTGCCTAAGTGACAACCATGACCATGATAATTGATAATATAAAATTAATGTGCACCATGAGCAAATGATAAAAAAAACTTTTAGAATGCTTTCCATTCTTGAACTGCATCGAATCGCATCGAATGGTACTGAATCGTGTTTTTATAAACATGTATCTTTTCTTGTATCGAATCGTGCCCATGTATCTAGATGCGAATCGTATTGTCTTTTACATGAGAGATTCACACCCCTACTAATAAGACATTGGCATTAACTATAATACCCTAATAATGTGACGTAGAATATCCAAAGAGGTGAAGTTGAGAAAAGTTGAGAAAACATAAATCATTTCCCCAAGTGGAAATGATTCACAAGGAACGTGACAAGTCTTGAGAAGAACAACATCAGCAGGTAACACATTGAACAGCATGCATCGACAAAGCAAATATTTCTTAGACAAGCCTTTGTGTTTCAATATGCAACTTTATACTCCCACTTGTAAAAAAACTGTTTCAAATACAAAACGTATAGAATAACTGTGCCGGGTCATAGACTCAGTTTGTTTGCATAACTCACAGAGGGCAGCATTGAGTGTTCTTCTCAGAAATGTTAACGGTACGCCCCCCTTGGCTTTGGACAGCGGTGCCTAGTTTGTGCGTGTCAGTCAACTTCTGCTTCGATCTTCACCAGCTTGCAGAATGGATGCTTTGGCTGTCCCTCAAGACAGGGGAAAGGGCTGGTATATATCTCTCATGGCACCTAACACCAAAGGACCAAAGTTTGCTTGGCTTGACCCTTCAAGGCTCTACTGCAACTCCCAGGTATGCCCAGTGGCAGTCTTGCAAATGTTGCGTATTGTTTTCACACTTTCAGCTTGTTACAGTAAATACTCTTAAAGACAGCAGTTATTTTAATCACTAACCCCTTCACAGACAGATTAGCACTAGTATATTACTGCACAATCTACTGCAGAGCATTAGTTAATATCTTTTGTGTTTGTTTAAAGGCATTATCAGATTGTGTTCAGGACCTGCTGAAACCATTCCAGAATGAGTCGATTGACATTGTTGCTGGCATAGATGCCATGGGATTCATTCTAGGTAAACTGGGGGGAAAACAAGGTTCTGGCTCACAGGCTTCTGGTGAGATGTGTCTACACATATGCTGGGGATGTTATTTTGAGAACACAGGTCACACTCTGATACAGAAAGAAATTTTACCCACTGGGAAACCCACTAAATTTAGAAACACATTTGGCATCGGTCCCTCTCTCTCTCTCTCAAACCACCAGTTACACACTCTGACTCTCAGTTACACACAAAATAAATTATAAAAATTCTCTATATGTTTATGGTGTCTTTCTGTTGGTGGCTAGTTAGTTTATAATACCCTCAAATTATTTTTTTTATAACAAGGTCCTGTTAGGATAGGTAAACACATCTGTAGTTCCCCCAAGCTTCCTAGTCCATTCACCACAGAGATTTGCAGCCGGGGAATGAAAGTTTGTGAAAATGTAACCGTGTCAGCTAGGTTAACTAGAGTTGAAACAAAAATCCTTAGACTATTGCCTCTAAATATTATATATTCTGGATGTGATATCACAGTTAGCAAACTGAAAATCTATACACAATATGTCACCTCATATAATATATTATGTATCTACTCAGGGTCTGCTGTGGCTACCACTCTTGGGAAAGGTTTCCTGGCCATCCGTAAAGCAGGACATTTATGTATCGACACTCAGACCCAAGATTACAGTGACTATTCGGGGCGCGAGAAACTGATGGAAGTGCGTCTGGACGTACTCAGGCCAGGTACCACATCACACATGTGAAAACATTAGCTAGTTTAATATTGATATGGGCTGGCCATGCAGCTCTGTTGCACGGTGAATGAAAATATTTCCCCCCGAAGTTCAAGTTAGTTGCCTTTGGAACAAAGAATGTACAAGTTAGTGTTCAAGTCAGTTGCCTTCGGAACAAATGTACAATTAACGCAGCACACTTTTTTTACTTGGAAAATTAAATTGACTCAGTAAATATTGAAATTCAAGGTCTTATATTTCAGGATCCCTTGTTAAAAAGTTGATTATTTGGTCCTCAAAACCTTTTAAAATAAAACCACTTCCAAAAATATTTTCTGGCTAAATACCTTTAAGTGAAAATTCCCTGTTTTGTGATCACACATTCGGTTTCAGTGGATTGTTCCTTATTGTTTCGCCTCATTTAGTGAAAGCAGTAAAACTGTTTCAGTATCAAAATGAGTACAAGTAAAAAAGTAAAAATCAGGGAGAGTAAAAAAAGTGGAGTACGCCACCTGAAACCCCCTCTAGCCTGCTAATTATTTTGTGTTAATGGATGACCTCCAGGTGTCAAGCTGTGGGTCCATTTGAATATGGAAGAAACCTGGCTACACTGAACTTCACTCACTTTCTGTCGTCATTGGCCTATACAGTTTAGCCAAGCACATCCTGCCAGGCAGGATGTGACCTCCTGTACTTTGACTGAAAAGACCCCCTTTTGGCCATTCTACACTCCCCAGTCCAGTGAGCGAGTTCAGTTCCTGTTCCTGTCAATTGAATGTATATACACCCCAGCTGTCACTTGTTTAGGTTAAAAATAAAAGATAGATCCCTAAGAGCATGACCCCTTGCTGTTTGAGAAGGCCATTAGTCACATACACCTCATACACCAGTAAAATATGGAGGGTATAGTAGTACTTGTAGTATACTACAAACTACAATATTATATATACATACAAATATACAATACTTTGGCCTGCTCATTTAACACATTTTTACATTAAAATGCAGGGAAAGCAGATCAAGCCTATTATAAAACAAAATGTTGTGTAGGGACCACAAAAATATTGAAAGCTCAAAAAAAGTGTAAGAAACAAAACTTCTCTTTAAAGATTAAGGCATCTTTTATGGAACCTACTTTCCTTTGAAGACCATGTAAACCATGAGGGTCATCAACCAGACAAATTTGATTGAATACAAACATTACCAAATCAGTTATATTAGGTTTTTATGGCACCCCCTTTTGGGACAAAGGTGCTGCACTTCTCAACTGTACTACCACATAGTTTCAACCATTTTAAATGAGCCGATGCTAATGATAAAATTTGCATCTTTTGTCAATCTACTGCAGAAAGCAGATTTTTCACAACACTTGTTTCTTAACCTATACAAGGTATTTCCAAACAAATCCTAGATCAATATAGAGCCTTCCACAGTTTTATTAGAGGAACCACTGTTCAATGAAAGCTGGTATCTTACAGGCCTGAAGGTGCTTATAGTGGATCAGTGGATCGAGACGGGAGGCACCATGAAGGCAGCCATCCAGCTTGTGGAGAAGCAAGGGGCCACGGTGGTGGGTGAGTCTGCCTATTCACTGTTGAACCACAACACCTTATTGTCTGTGATGGTGTCCTTAAAACCATGGAGAAGCCCCTGGTCGAGGCTGGGCTCAATGTGGGGAGGAGTACAATGTTGAGCTAAGCCCACGTTCAGCACGTCAGCCAACGTTTGAAACCATCAGCCTCACGGAAGCACCCTCAGCCTGTACTGGTTTGTCACAGCAGAAATAAGGTTACAAAGCTCTCAGTTATAATATATTATAAACAACAAACAAACTACACTAATAAATAGTGACAACATACGATAACTGATACCTTTCAGACAGTAGGCCTACACTTTCACAGTAAACTAGACACATTCAAATGTGTCAGTGAAACACTCGTGGAAGTTTGATTTCTTGACATTTGGTGAAGAATGCTATTCCACGTTTTTGGATGAAAGGGTCTGCTAAATGAATAAATGTGATATAATAAATGTTTACTGATTCTGTTCAAATTGTGTGTAGGTGTTGCTGCAGTGGCCATTGAGAACAGTGAGGGTGGCACATGGATTAAGCAGAACTATAAGCACTCACACTGCATCCCAGAGGAACTCCAATCACAGATCGACAGCCAGTACCTGGAATCGTTCGCACTCTTTGGCCACAAAAAACAGTGAACCCCAGGAAACAGTGTGGGAATGAGAGTGAGAGAGAGGTAGACTATCAGAAATACGTGGGAAGCTTTTAGTGCCTCTTCCAGAGGAGATACTGATAAATGAGCCAAAAATAACACTCTCACAAGCGAGGCTTTATCTTCAGGAATCACATGAGGATGGTGCAGTCTTGTTTGGATTATTCCATGTTTGGATTGTACCTTTTTACAACTACCACAAGGTGGGGCTGTATGCAAACTAGAATTTCTAAATGCATGATAGAGATGGCCACTAAAGTTTAAACTCTTCTGTCTAAAATGTTGTCTTAGGGCAAAATACATGTGTCTCAATAGAAACTAATAAGGAATAATAATGAAACGAAATGAAGACAATTTTGGGGCAATAATAAAAAGTGCCTTCACTACATGCGGATGTGCCACACCTATGCTTTTTTACGTGAGACAGAGATCCCATTGTAAATACAACTTGATTTTATAACATGGTCATTTTCTAATGCATATGAAAAATAATTAAAAAGACAATGGTTGAAATTGGCTCAGAAAGGTTATCTTTATTTTCTTTGGCAGTCTTGTGATTTGCATAAGTTGGTAAAAATAATAAAAAAGCAAAAATGGAGGGACTTTCAAATATTATTACTGTCTTGATACACAATACGTATTATTCATATAGTTGCATAACTAGTAATATTGCATCTCATGTTTTGGCTTATTAAAGCTGTAAACAATGGTCACTTCCCTCTCAGTAAGCTCATATAATATGTAATGTATAGTTTGATCTGGTTCTCCAGAAACGTTGTGTGCACCATTTCAACCACATTACTTCTCATTACACTGCAGTAACTCCCTCATTGTATTTGTACCTAAAAGTGGATTGAACACACAGCAAAACAACAGCATATAAATTTAACTTGGACTAAAAGCATAAGGCAAAATAATTTGGGGGTGGGGGTATAGGAGAGCAATTCCTTATCACTTTTATAATACTAAAATGAGTAAATAAAAACAATGTTTGCAAAAACTCTCAAATCCGTCTTTACATAACTCTCTCATGGTTCAGCACATGTGGGACAAAAAGCATGGCAGTGACCAAAAGAATTCCCCTCTTACTGTACCAGGCCAGCTGACATTCCAACCTCATAAACAGAAAAAGATCAAATAAATAACCTCAGTCTTCGGACAGCCCCTAAAACTCTTTGTAGTGTTTTCTTACTCTTGCCATTGTGTCACCGCTCCTCAAGACCTTCCCTTGCAGGAAAGACTGTATGTCTGGACTTGGTACGGTGTCAGTGAATATTCCAGAATGTTCTCTCTCATTGACAGCAGTTAGGGTGCTTCTTCTTGGATGTGGTGTGTGTGTTGTTGGAGTTGCTGGTGATTTCTAGGAGAGAAATGAGAGAAGCCATTCTGAGTCTGTATTTAAACCATTCTAGCTTTTCCCTTCCTGAAAGCCATTCGGTTGTATTCTATTCTAAATCTGTAGAGAACTTTAAGGTAAGACATGACTAAAAAGTGTTTTGTGTTAAAATGTCCAATTAACCACTTAGGACATTCCTCCCCAAAATCAAATGTTCGTGACCTTGAATGTTGTCCATTCACACCAGGCTCTGAAAGAATGTTGTCTTTTACCTCTTGCACATTTTTATGGTTGGCATTAAATTAAATGAGAATAATGTTTAAAAGGACCAGGCAAGTACTTACTAACAACTTCCCCAATGCGTCGGGATCCACTCTTCTCCAGTTCTGCTAGGACATTGGCCTCGAATGTTAGGGACGCAACACGGAAGAAAAACTCCCTCACGCCCTCTCCTGCACCAGAGCACAAGAGAGTTAACATGGCTGTCCGGTGACATGAATTAACTTAGGTTGGAGATCTAATATTTCTAAAATGGGCATAGATTCACAAATGATGACTGTGTGCATATCATCTTGTGTTACCATTTTGTTGTTTAACCAGAAACAAGAAAAAAACATGCACTCTCAAGAATTTATCCAGGTTACTTTTCATGCAGTGTAATTTGTCACAAACCGAACTAACCAACTACTCAACTCACAGATCCTTCCAGTTAATGCAAACACTTATTAGTTAATGTGGTATCACGGATCTCAACCTGTGTGCATCACCTAAAACCACCCAAGCCACTAGGCGCCCTGATCGAGGCCTACTGACCTGTTAGTGCGGAGACAGCCCAGTACTCCGCCTTTATCTCTTCGGAGAGTCGAACAGCATCCTCCTCAATCTGAGAATACTGAGCAGGGGACTGCACATGACAGAGAGGTAGACGTTAGCCTTTCCAGAGTACAACAACCTCCCATACACATGTGTTACACACCAGGCATAGCATACAGGAGCAATAAGCCACTTGTAGAAGAAAGAATAACTTAACTGATTTGCTAGCTTTGAGGTGTTACATGTATCTGCAGTGCACAAGGTAAAGGGTAAATGTAAACACAGTGAGGCTTTATTATAGTCTACTTTTAATTAGTGGTTCTTAGGAAAACAGAAGTGCTCAACAACAACAAAAAATCTTATTTCTGAAGTTGATGAACCGAGCCTGATCTTGCAAAAAACAAAGACCAACCACATTTTTGAGGTCTGTGTGTTCAACAGACCCAGCATATTCAGTGGTCAGAACACCGTGACCTCTTGCCAAGTTGGACCCTCCCTTCCACAAGAAACATTTCCAGCAGAGCCTAGCCTACGCTTCTAAAACTCAAAGTGGGATCGTTTGTCGCCCTAGGCACTGAACTTCGAGAATGGAATGTCAAACCACACACACACTCAAGTCTTTCTTGGTTCCAACCAGGAAGAGCAGCACACTGGAAGGGTCATTCTCCTTCATGGCGTCTTCCAGCCACTGCCTGGAAGAGGGAGGGAGAGACAGTCCGGGTTCACATTAATGTGGAACACCACATGAGTACAATATGGGATGGAATGCACAAAGGGTGAGGAACACCATGACTCACCTGGCATGACCCAACGATGACACATCCGTCAAGTCAAACACAATTATGATCGCTAAATGGGAGATAAAAAGCGGAACAATCTCAAAAGCCAACCAATTATGATGTCTCAGTTGATAAATTTCCTTAAATTGTCTAACTTGTCTGCATTAGACACAGATCTCAGGCTCATAAATGTACAATAAATGTACAATACAGCCATAAAACGTAATTTGTGTACCTTGAGCCCCTCTGTAATATGTAGAAGCAATACATTTAAATCTTTCCTGCCCTGCGGTATCCCACCTACACAGAAGAGGTAGGGAGTTATGAACAGTTCTGTAGGACACTGATTCAAGGTATTAACTAATTCATTGGTAATTCTACAGAGACAGACACGGTCAGAAACTCACAGCTGCAAGCTGAAAGGGACACCTAGCACCTCAAACCGCTCCATCTCAAAGTCCACACCAATGGTGGCCTTGTAGTTCTTGTCAAAAGTGTCCTTACAAAACCTGTAATGAAAAAAAAAACAGGTTTATCTAGAAATGTTCATAAAGGTGCTAGAAATGGGCCTAGTGAAATTGGTTTTGTTAACGCTTGTCCTCATAAAGGTTCATACAGGCTATTCATTATAACTTTTCAATCATTTTCAACCACTCCCCTCCCCATCAAATATTAAGCCTTAAGACTCCTTTGATCTGCTTACCTATTAATCAGACATGTTTTGCCCACAGCCAGGTCACCCACGACAATGACCTTGGAGATCTTAAACCTACTGGACAAAAAAAGGTGGCGTCAAGAGTTTCAAATTAGTTGATTTCATGCAAAAAAACCCGCAGGATCCTAAAATACTTTGAGTCTTCGCTGTGTGCCCTTTTTGTATGTGTGCTGTGTTTTTGTATGTATGATGCAAGGTCTGCGTAGTGGTGGTGATGATGATGTTGTTTCCAGCTCACCCCACGGTCCCAGTCTTCTGTTCCTGGCATGCTGTCCGGACTTTGGAGTGGAACTCCTCCTTGGTGTGCAGGGCGGCCTCTTTGTTGAAGCACTGGAATAACAGAGTGGCAGAGTCAAGCATAATGATGTGATGGAACAACAAATATGACGCGCACAGCATCTTCCTCAGAGTCAAGCATAATGATGTGATGGCATGAACAACAAATATGACGCACACAGCGTTTTGTGGTCCTACTCTGTGAGCACCGACAGGCTAGAGCGCGAGTGTTACCCATTTCAACAAATATAACGGGTAGGCTATGTGTGCCTGGGGTGTGTGTGTGTGTGTGTGTGTGTGTGTGTGTGTGTGAGAGAGATATGTGTGTATTCTTTCTGGCTTATCCCTGTCTGGTTACATTGTATGTTCCTGCTGATTTGTGCCTGGTGCATCACTGTGGTGTGTGTGTGTCTGCTGACCTGTAGCTTGTGGCAGTGTGTGTGTGTGTGTGTGTGCATATGAAAGTGCACCTGTATTGTGCAAAGTTTATTTGATTTAGAAGAACAATAACGCTTTTCTGCACTGTGTTTCTATGGTTAAAGTCAGAGAATGCACTAGGCCTACCGGAGGCAGCTGGGCTATGACTCGATCCCTCCGAATGGGCGGTAGCACACTCATGTCGGCAGTTCTGTGAGGAGAGGACATGCAGGATAGAGACATGTAGGACAGTGATGCATTACGTAGGCCTCCAAAATAGAGCAAAAATTACTCGTTTATTTTAAGATCTTCACAATGTGGGATACCCAGCTCCTTTGGAAAAATGGTTTGCGTTTAATTTATTCTGGCATTTCCATTGGCGTGTAAGTGACCAGACATGAGCACTACATGTAGCTTAATGCCACTTGGGTTTGGTGATGAGCTAATCTCCGTTAGTTAATCCTAGTGATTCGGAGAACAAAGAGGCACAATTAGGCTACACTGCATCATATTCCTACCTCATAAACGAATCAAAGAAACATTGTTACAAGTGTGCAACCCCAGAATGAATGCAACGTTACGTAAAATGAATCATTAAAGAGAATCTGTAAATCAACGCAATGCAATTCTTCAAGGATTCATTATCTGCTAATGGCAATACACAAACCCCAAACAACAAAGATGGATACATATGCCCCCTTTGCTGTCATAAACTGTCGCCAAATTCCGGGACATTGCCACTGTAAAAGTTTGAAAGGAAGATGTTACGCATAAAAAGGTAATGACGTAGCTACCAAAATGAATCTTTTCCGCTCTCCCGCGTGGATAAATCTCGGGTGCTTCCACTCCACGAAGAAAACGCTACCCCGTTCCCAAAAAAGTTCAAAGGCACTCTTCGGTCAGCTTCAGCACATATCCACCACACTACCCAAGGGTTTATTCGCAGACTAAAGGAAAAACGAAACCCTTAGCCCAAGGAAGTGTAATGTGGGACGGCAAGCAGATGACTTCTATTAAGTTAAGGGGTTGTGCGCACTAGGCTACACTTTTTTTTCAAAAGATTCCAGTGTTTTTCCCCTCCAGGAAAGCGTATCCCCCTGGCGTCAGAGGAATGCCATGACCTGTCCCGTTGTCCAAAGAGTTGCCTACTTGGACAAAACAGAAACAGAAAGGCTACTTTTGTTGTTGGTGAATTTGTTGCAAGATTACATTGTCAGTTCCATGTAACTGTTGTGAAGATAATCAATACTTGTAATTATAATGTAGGCCTAGCCGTTTTGTCCCCTTTTTGCTCACACAAATTTGTCAAATAAAGATAAGAAAAGCAAGTGAGGCTAAAAAAATTAACACGCCTGTTTGTTTCTGAGCCTGAAGCATGAGCATGACAATGATTTAAAAATATCTGTTTGAAATTTTTCAGCCTCTGAAAAAACGGTGAGAAAATGAAAAAAAAAACTACAACTTCCATGTAGCATTCGGTCTCCTTTTAATCCCAGCATCCTTTGCTGTTAAATGCTTTTTTAGCCAGCAGGCTTGGCAAAAAGAAGCATCAATCAATAGAAAGAAACATAAAACAAACAAACAACAACAAAAACACTAGGACTGTCCAAGGATGTCCAAGAAATAGCGTATAAAACAAAGACACTTTGTTTTAAACACACACAAGGACTGCTACACTTCTGTTTGTAAGTCCTTTTATGCTTCAATGAAGCCTATGTAAACATAGTGTTGCTGTTTGTGGGAACCTTGGCTGTTAGATGTGTCCATAGTAGTCTATTATAGCGGTAGAAACTACATTCCTTCCCCCTGATATACTTCACAGATAGGTGTACAGGCAAGCAACTAATTGCTCTGGTGTAAAATATCTGTTTTCTATGGAGGCCCACCACTTTTCCACCACTTGGAAAAAAATGCCAGATACTGAGTGAAAATTATGAGATATAAAGTTATAATTATGAGATACTAAGTCATAATTATGAGATAAAAAGTAAAAATCATGAGATGCTAAGTCAGTCATTTTTTCCAAGTAGCAGAAACGGACTTCCATAGTTTTCCCCCTTTAAGTTCTACTAACGCCTGTTGCTTCTAAAGGGCTGATAGATGGCAGCATTACACCATCCACTGCAATTGTGTTGCCAAAGTCACAATAGAGACAACTTGTTCTCAGTTGCCTAATTCAAAGCAGTTTTCTGAGGATATATTTGAGATGCAAACACACTTCTCTCATTCTAATCAACAATTAAATAGATTATAAAATGTATGATAGCGAACCCTTGACAAGCCTGTGTGAAATCCCAATAATTAGAGATCACAGAAAAGAAACTGATTTTTTTTTTTTTTAAATTAAAATCAAATATATTAATAATAATAAAAAATAATCAGTCTGAAGAACTGGGGTGCTGTTTGACTGAAATTTCAGTAGCAGAGCTTTGTAAGGGTGAAATGTATGATAGTCAAATCATTTCCCACTGCCGTTTGGAACCAGTTAACTTCAGCAGCACCAAACTACCCTTAATCATATAGGCTGGCACAGTAATTAGCAGGCTCACGTCTTCATTTATACCCTTTAAGGGGGGAGTCCTTGTGCTGCTGCCAGAACATAGTAATTCTCTTATGCTGTTTTCTCTGTAGGTTAAAGGTCCTCTCTCAAGAGGACGATGGCAGGAAATTGAGGGGGGCATCATATTTGGTGTGCTAGTTTCAGGAGGGCATATTTACATACAGTCACTTCACAGATGCTTTTACCCAAAGTGGCCTACAAGTGAGAAGAAGCAATGCAAGTGAACACCAGATGAAAGAGGAGAGGTAAAACTGAATACAGAGTGCTGTGAACAGCGCACGCCAGGGTCACAGGACCTAATGGGCCGCATAGACAAGAGAAAAGGGATGGAAGAGGATTTGCTTTTTAGACATTTAAGTGGTTAAAAGTTTTCTTTTAAAAGTATTTTGTTGGGCTTTTTGGCTTTATTGAGATAGGACAGGACAGTGAAGAGTGAAGAAGTGCAAGGGAGTTAGAGTTGGACTGGGAAATGACCACAGGTCAGATAGTTTGTGTCCTAATCAAACCAGATACATAGATTAAACATGCATTGCAAAAAATATTCAGCATTAAATCTTTCTCTTTAAGATATCATTTATTTTTTGAAACATTCCAGTCTAATGAAAAAATAAAACAATTAGTTGTTCATTTTGCCTTTGATACTGTGATGCACACATTTAACAATTTCCTGACAGGAACTTTCACATTTCTCTATTTCTTATAGAATATTCATATATTTTTTTTATGAGTAAAAGAAAACCATGAAACAGAGTGTGTTCTTGGAGTACTCTGAGGCAAGGTTTCTCCAAAACTGTGTAGTTGTATTCTACTCTTTGTTATATTTTCATTCCCCTGGAATCATTATGTTTAGACAGCACTAACATGAATGAGAGTTTAAGTTTCAAAATATATCATCTCAAATATTTATATGATCATGGACTTGCACAGCCCAAATCATAATACCATTTTTAAAGGTCTATGCCCACCTCTTTCTCACAAAAACTACTGTAAGACCATGTATAGATTTATTTGTCACCTGTGAATAAATAGTTTAAAAACCAAAAGTGATGTCACATTTTCGGTTCAGATCTGCTTTTGTAGCTATCCATCTTTTAATTTTGACTGGAACCTCTTCAAAGGTGAAACTGAAAGAAGGGAAATTAACAGTCAACACCTACTACAACTTCCCTTTGCAGCCATGTGTGGTCTTTATGCCTGATTTGTAACACACTGCTTAACTGTCAGTAGAAGCCAAGATATATGGTCTTGCTGTATAGTGCTTTGACACATGGCTTACAGGTGAGATGTTAGCAAAATCCTTACTTATCCTGGTTGTCCTGATTTGCAATAACAGTCTGGAGAAAAGTGCATTTCACCACTTATCATTCATGTCTGATGTTTAATTTTAATAACTTTTCTTTTCAGTGCGAAGCCATGGCTCCGTAAAAAAAAAAATCCCTACTAAAATACAGCTTAATGTCTAACACTACTAAATGTCCTTAACAACGTACTATGACAGATGGACATAAAACATTGTCAGTTCAAATGCTAGGCTACATACATACAAACACATTAGGGTCAATCACAACCCGCATGATATGACCGGCCAGAGTCCGGCATGGTGGTAAATTCATCAGTCTACAGCCTTTCAGCCTGTATGGGGCTTCATGTGAAGTGAGGCTCTACCTAGGTCTGCACTGAGGTAGCTGTCCTCTTTGCTGCCTCTCACTGGCGTACCATCAACACACAAAGAGATATGTGGGATATTTGAGTATGCAGGATTTAGTCAAACATTATGTAAACGTTGCAGAAGTACACTGGCGTTGAGGCAAAAACACTGCACACGGCTGGCTGGCTGTTCAGATCCAAAGCACTTCGCTTGGTTTTAATGGGAGCACTTGAAGGGTGTGAGATGCGGGAGCCATGGAAACATGTTTGTTTGGGACCTCCAAGGTAACCAAGCACACACAAAATCAACCTAGACCCTAAAGAAAAAAAAAAAAAACAAAAACAAACAAACAGAAAGGTTTTTTCTAAAGCTTCCCCTCCTCTTCCTCAGTCGTTGAGGAACCTGGGGTTGGCGCTGCTGCTGTGTGTGCCATTCTGTGCAGCGCTGCTGGTCTTCCGTCGTGGGAAGAAGTCGGCACGGAGCAGTCTGTAGAAGTAGATCAGGATCATCACGTTCATGAGGATCATGGTGACCATGAAGTAGCCGGCGTGATCCAGCCAGCTGTAGTTGTGCATGATGTACCAGGTGAGGAAGAACTGGGCACTCAGACGGAAGCACACGTAGGTGAAGACGTTGAGCAACTTGTTGAAGTTGTAGAACGGAGAGAACTGGGCCCCCGCCAGCTTGAGCATCAGTCGCATGTGCAGCGTGACACTGTTCACCTCTACCAGGAGGGCGATGGTTGCGCCCGCCACGTAATGCTGCATGAACAACGTGTACAGGAAGCTGCACAGCACCTGAGGAGGAGACAGGGAAACCATTTTTTGTGGGGGTATAGTCACATTGTCAGGAGTGCTGCTAGAAATGTTGGGCCTTATACATAAAATAATATAGGCCCAGGGCATCCTCAATAATGACAAAATTGGTCATGAGGTTCTATGATGGACCCCTGGACAGTATGGTGTACGCTTTCTGCTGCCTTTTGGTGCCCCACAATTCAAAACTACAAATCCACCTCACACAGAATTAGGGGCACTGAAGGAACTTATTTTGAGATATAACACAGACCTGAAAATGCACATATGAGTACAAAAAAATACAGTTTTGAAATATGACATTTCTTCATGGATTTGCATTGGTATAGCATACAAGCCATATGGCTCTCAGTTAATCTTGGCCTTATTTGTAATGTGGGTAGGCATGTTTCTGTGATGCACGCCATTTGTCTGGCATGCTCAGGAAAGGCATGTGGTGGATGTGTCAAGACAGGGTGTGACTACAAATACCTGAGTTTACTTAACCGGGCTGGAGTAGCAAGGTCAGAGCTTTGATCTTAGAGAGGACCAGTAGTCTCAATGGTAGTACAGTAAGAGAAGGCTTGGTGTGCCTCTACATGCAGCCTCACAGCCAGGCTACACAGGGTGCACAACTGAGGCGTAAAAATAGTTTTAGAATGTATGTGCCTCCATCACGTGTGGTGTAGCTAGTTCCACTGAATACAGTGGATGCTAATTGTTGCAGCATACACTCCGCAAACGGTTTAGTAAGTGTTTATGGTGTAGTATGTGTTGTAGATGTAGCCTGCCTGTCAGACCTATTGCCTGTTTTCAGTCCTGGGTAATTTCATAATCAGGGTGTGTGCGTGACATATTTCACACACAGGCCTGTGTACCCCAACATATTCCAACATTGTCATTTTTATCCACAAATTGGCGTTTCATTTTAAATTGAAATCACTTCCACAACTCATATTAATATACTATGGACAGAAAATGTGACAAATCTTACAAATGCAATGTGAAAAAAGTTTAGTGATAACACAATGTCAACAGACATAGTGGGTGTTGTAAGTAAAGGTAAAAATTCCATCCAACAGAAATTCGACATTAGTCTTAGAAAGAGCTCAACTGACTGACCCCATTGGCAAAGGGTATACCTTTGCTATACTTCATACCAAGCAACAAGCCCAGAACCAATTGAACCCTAAACTTCACCAACAAAGATTTCCGTCAAACGCTGTCCAGCACATGAGAATATGCAATACGTATTCCACATACATGTTGCCAAATGTTCTTTTTCTTACATTACATAGATGGTGATGGCATAAGGAACAATAATAAACATAATAAACAAAATAATATTTTAGACCATTTAATTTTTGACCCTTTTGAAACAAAGCACACACCCTGATTGTGAAATTACCCTTTGCCCTGTATGTTTGGTCTGTCCCTGCACACCTAAATTAAACAAGTGTTCTATCGTCCTTTTCATTGGGCCCAAACAAGACTATCTCAAAGAGATTCTTCAAACCACAAAGTATTACTCAAATTGATAGTCTCTCTATATCTCTACATTTCTTTGGGGGAACACACCCCAGGTCTGCAACTTTACCCAGGGAGGGGAGCATGGCAGTGCACCTCATCCCTACCCACACCTCACAACAGAATCTCTAGGAGGTCCCATCCCATCAAGCAGCCCTCTAATTGTACACTTGAGCTGATTATCCCCCCCCCCCCACTCTACCCACTCTGGTCCCACTTATCTCTTCCCTAATAATGTCTTTATGAATGAGCTTTTAAAATAGGCTGGCTGGCAGGCTGTTCATCTGACCAGGGCAGAACAAGTTGGCCAGGTCACACAACGTGACACTGAAACCGAGATAAGGTTAAGCAAACCATATAACTGATAAGACGATGGCAACATGTCACGCCTTTAGCCAAAACACACCCTGCTAAGCCTTGGTACCAAAAACCTGATTTAAGTGAAAATGGCAGCTGAAATAATCAGTACTGCTGTGCCCATGCCCACATAAAAGTCATCAGTCGTCTTTGATCATTTTAATTTTTTCCTTCCTAAATATTTTACTTTGGTTTACATTACTTTTTAATTACTCTGGTTATTGTTTCACTATGATGAGCGGACAATCCAAACAGTGTTGACCACTGATTGAAAACCACATTCAGAAAGGGAGCATGTTTCGTCTCATAATGATTTGATTACGGAGTCAGAAAGGGTATAATTGTCCCTCTGTGTGTGTGTCTGTGTGTGTGTGTGTGTGTGTGTGTGTGTGTGTGTGTGTATGGGGGGGGGAGTTGTTAGTAGTTGTGGAGCCGCCATAATGGCCACTCATATCTGCAGTAAACACATAATCTGTATCTGCATCTGCATTGGTGGCTGGCCTTGGGAGGCCCTGTGGCACAATCCAGTCAATGCTCCGGTCAACTCTCTGCCTGGCGAACAAAGTGAGTGTTGTGATTCCATCGCCGATGGAAACAACACACAGTGGTATTCATTTGGACGCATGAATGTTGAATGCTGCCCCCCGTGCTCTGCTGAAAATGTCCCCGTTTGTCTGTAAGGTCACTGGAGGTCAGTGTGCAGTTGCAACAGATTAAAATATGCCATAAATTGACTCGTGAATTTTCCGGATTTGGGTTATGAAGTGCGAACGGCACCCAAAAGCAAAAGGCATAACACGTCTTAAAGGTGCTATAAGCCACGCAACGCGATTTCTAAGCTAAAACATTTTTTTTTGTCACAAAAAAACAAAATCACCTCACCACCCGTTAGCTGCCTGTGCCCCGAATACACTGTAAAAAAAACGCAGTCTCCGTGGACAGCCTAGGCTCCAAAAACGGGCACAAAACAACTTGGGCAAAACTTGCGCATAAAAACATAACAAACTGTTCCAACAAATCACCAACGAGATGCGCGTTTGGTAGAGTTTCAATTGCACGGGAGGGAGGGGGAGGGAGTAACGAGCTAGCTCTCTGTTTAGTTTAAACGTCAACAGAACTGACGTTGCCAATTGCTGCCAATCACCAAGTGATTTGATTTGAGAAATTACAAAATCACAATATCAGCCCACACAGATATTCATATGATACGATGACACATAGCAACTCACCAGAAAATGATGAATCAAGAACTCCCATGAGCCCTTCGCATGACCTGTGAGGATGATGTCACAAGCATCCTGTACAAAGTACCCTGTCCCAACAAAGAAAAGAAATGAAGAAAAATATTAGTTTTTAGTCCATGGCTAATTTGTATTATCCTTGTATTTGTATTATCCAACTGGCATGATTAAAGAGCATTATAGCATATAGAGGAATGGGGCAGAGCAGTCACTTATATGAACATTATATGAACTATGTGTTATTTATAATTTTTTTTTTTTTTAATGTTTGAAACTCTACCATAACTTGTCATAAATAAATTAAGGTTCTTTTGCTGTAAGTGATGGTAACACCAAAAGTTGTTATCCACGTTTGTCTCGACTCCATGGCAGCATGCTCACACTCTTGTGTGGTTTCTCATGTCAGAGAGAGTGCCCGTGTGTTGCCGTAGTGACATAGAACATAGGGCTGTGACGGTTGCCATGGTTTGATTGATGTGTGGCGGGCTGCTTCTTCCTCTTGACGTAAGCCAAAGACAAAACAGGATACACAGGATATAAATATGATCAGGGGGCTCTGGCCTGAGGGCGGTTAGATCACCACTTCCTCTTGCATTTTAGTGAACGGTGGACAGATTTGATCCTATTTTCGTGTCAATTTATATCTTATAGGGGACATGTTTCTTTCTTTAGGAATGACACTTTAAATAATGTGAATGTAAAGAGCAAACAGCATACTGCATATACACCTAAATTGAGGAGCATTGGGATTTGGGAGTCACAATCAGTGACTAAAAGACCTCAAAAAGAGTTCCTACAGGGGCGGTTCCTGCCAATGGAAGGTGCAAGCCCCCCCTTGATTGGCTCTTGAATTCCTGCAGTCTGAAACGGGCTATACTGTCAAAAATGTGACTGACTTAGCACTTGCAACAGGTTAAATGTCTTTGCACTGTTATCCACGGGAAGGCTCATTTGTTGACTGAAAATCCCACAGCTCATTACCAGCTAATAACTGGACTACCTCATGTAGCATCTGCCACCGTATTTACCACTTCAACAGAACCTCTGGTCCGCCTCTGGTCCAGGTTTGGCACGAATACAGTCAGATCTGTGCCTTTACACACTGCAAAAAATGAATTCTAACCAAGTGTTATTGATCTTATATTAAGATTAAAAAATCTAATTTTAAATCTAAAATCTAGTTTTTAGTTTGAAAAGACTTACCTAGAGCCCTCTCAAAAGATCATTTTGACTTAATTTAAGAAGACTTTAACTTATTTTAAGGAGTCTTATCAAGACAAATTTGCTCAACGCACTGGCAGACAAATTTGCTTGTTTTTAGGACAAATTTGCTTAACGCACTGGCAGACAAATTTGCTTGTTTTCAAGATAAGATGTCTTAAAATAAGTGAATTATTTTTTAAATTAAGTCAAATGATTTCACAAGAAAGCGCTAGGTAAGTCTCTTTATACTGAAAACAATACCAACTAGTTTTTCTTATCTTGATATAAGATTAATAACACTTGGTTAGATTTTGTTAGATAAGCAGTTTTTGCAGTGCAGCGCCAGATCTACGCCAGGGTTAGCCGCAGTCGGGGTGGATGCCACATTAAGTAATTGGCCACAGGCAGTGACTCAGACACTGTAAGTTCCTTGGGCATTCCCAAGTGTCGGAGACGGGAGCGGAGTGATTCCCATCGGATGTTTGGCTTGTTTACCGGTTGTGCTTGTATTGGACCTGGAAGGTTATGCAGGAGCTTGCGTAATGACCACGTTGTGTGATCCCTCCGTGGGTGGGGTGGGGGGTTTTGTTGTCTTTTGTGGCCTAGGGGGGTTTGTTTTGGAGCTCATGCTACGTCAGGTGACACCACTGGGATTTTCAGAGTAAGGAGTGTCTCTCCTTATGAAAACTAAAGGATAGTGGACTGTGGTATTGTGGAGAGGAAGCTGATCTCCCCACCACCTGGCCCATTGTTCTTAAACCAGGGCATGTTGAACATTTAACCCTAATTGTTAAAGTGTATGTGTGCGCATATTTGTGTGTGTGTGTGTGTGTGTGTGTGTGTGTGTGTGTGTGTGTGTGTGCCACTATGTGTGCCACTATGTGAATGTGCAAACATATCCCCCTGAATTCAATCAGGCTGTTAATGATTTTCTCTTGTGTAGACCTCAGATTAAATTTAAATGTTAAATGTTAAATTCAAAGGTGACCCCCACTAGTCTACAGGTCAAACCACGTGTACTCCAATAACCCCTATTTATTCAAAGACTCAACATGCAGAAAAGAAGTGTGTGGCGTCAGTGAGTGCACAGTGGAGCATGAGCTCCACTTTAGTATGGCAGCCAACGGTGGTGCACTGACCTGAGGAAACACAGACGAGGAGATATGAAGCTGGGGTGTAGTAGGAGAAGATGTCCTGCCGCATCATTGGCTCCTGGACCAAGCTAAGAAGAGTGACAGAGAAGATAAAAAACATTAAAACATTGAAACGGTGAAACATTCAAACTATTTTATCTCGTCATCTCAAAACTAGATCATGAACCATATCATTGAATGAGCACAGAGATTTGTCTTTGTGGCAGTACAAGTGATTTCAGTATTTATTATCTCTATGGTCATGGTCATGGTCATGGTCTATGAAATTATATTTAAACTGTGACACTAGCTTAAAATCAATTCATCCATGTCAACTGCATATCATTGACCATGTAGTTTCCTACCATCAATGAATAACAGAGGCTCAGTTTCATTGTTACCTATCAGTACAGTCATATTTTCTAGTTCAGTAGTTCTTAAACTTTTTGTCTGGCGACCGGGCGCATGGGACTCATAGCGCTGCCGCTGTCCTATTGCGTGCTGAGGGAATTTGAAAGACAACTGATTATCCCGCCCCTCGGACTGAGCACTGCGAACGGTGAGTGCCCAGACCCTACATTTTAATGTGGGTCTGGCTCGTCAGGCTAGCAACCTCCTTCTCTCCACCCAGTGAAATTTGGTTTCACTCTGGAAAATGTTGAGAGATAGGCATTGGAGGCTGAGTCAGAAAATGTCTTCTCTCATAGGTAGGCTATGTCAACACCAAAGGCATTAATGTCAATGGCAGCCTTTGACAATCGGATTCAATTTTCAAAAGACAACTAGCACTCATCCAATATGTAATTGGCATTCCTGTGGCAAACATTTAATTGTTTAAATTATTTAATTCAGACTGCAAATCATTTTGTGAACCCTCCCATATTTTTGTCGACCCTCAGTTTAAGAACCACTGAACTAGATATAGAATTGCATTGAGTTTTATACATCATTAGGGAACTTTCAGGGTCAGATCTCTGAGAAGGATCTCTCGAAGAGACTGGATATCATCTATGCCTAATGTTGTCAGCCCTCTCAACTCAGATTTGCTACAAGTATAACTCATTCTACAGTCTGCAGTTTGTCTGTAGTTTCTAATTTAATTCTATTCATTTCTTATACTTTAATTTTAGTCAGTTTAATCTTATGAGTTCTTTTATCATCCTGATCCACAAGCCTCCTGGTCAAAGTCAAGTCTTTATTTGACCACTTCCTCAGAGTAGCTTAGTTTAGAAAAATCAGAGTCACTTACAAAGAAATCTAGGCAACTTGTTGCACTTGAGGCAACTTGTTGAGCAGTGTTGCTTCATGTGTGTGGTAAATATAGCCTCTCTTTTACCATCTGGCTAAAGGACCATTGATGTAGGTTTTATGTAATCCCCAGTGGCCTGGCCAGAAATTATTCACATTCTACAATATGAGGCCATACAGGTAATAATTGATTTAAAAATTTAAAGCAACACAATGTAATTTTTTGACCTTTATAACGGCTTCAAACTCATTTTGGAGAATGGACAAATGCATGGCTGGAACGGGAGCGTGTCTTTGTTCCCACAGCCCTATGTTCCCAGAGCCCTACTGTATGTTCCCTCAGCCCTATGTTCCCAGAGCCCTACTGTATGTTCCCTCAGCCCTATGTTCCCAGAGCCCTACTGTATGTTCCCTCAGCCCTATGTTCCTAGACCCTCACCCTAACCTAACCCTAACCAAGAAATGTGGGAACATAGGGCTATGGGAACATACGGCTAACCCCCCTGGAACGCCGGGCATGCACTATGTAACGTTGTTGTGTGACAGAGCATGACCCATTTTCAGCAGTTTTGATGATGGGGTAGGATGAATTGGGTAGCACTAAATATAGGTTCCCGGTACGGTTCACAGTCCCAGAAGACGGACTTCAATGTAGATCCCTATATTCAGGGATGGATTACTGCACGGGCCTACCGGGGTCAGGGGGCCCTGAAGCCCAAGCCTTTGCATGGAATCATTGCCTCAATATCAATAAATCAGGATGTAGGCTAAGAATCTGATTGAATTTAGTATTGGCCATCCCCAAAATGCACCAGAATACAGGAAATCACATCAAACCAGGGGCGTAGATTTGTGTGGAGACCGAAGGACGTGTCCCCACCAATGTCAAATTACGACTGAAATGTCCCCACCAATATTCAGGTTGAAATGGGGAAAAAAGCGCTCACATGCGCTACACAAAGAGTTAAATCATTTCTCACTTCAGTGCTGCGGATCATCTCGTACAGATCTTGTAATGTGCAGTAGCCTATAAGGGTAAATCGCGCTGATTTGAAGTTACCTATAATAACTACCAGTGAGCCGCAGTCTGCTGCGCAGCATGCAGCGCTTCATCTTTACTACAAGAATGAAGTGCGTCCAAATTCACCCATTCTTCTCTGTTGAACTCCTCGAGAAGTAGGCTACTCATCACAAGTGTCACATGAAAGAGCCTTTTCTCAGCTTTTAAACGGTGCTAGCTAGCCACTGTTTGCTGTAATAAACA
The DNA here is from genome assembly GCF_046254945.1 of Alosa pseudoharengus. Classification (NCBI taxonomy): domain Eukaryota; kingdom Metazoa; phylum Chordata; class Actinopteri; order Clupeiformes; family Clupeidae; genus Alosa; species Alosa pseudoharengus. Next base: position 20,865,815 of record NW_027468598.1, on the reverse strand, counting down.
GTTCGTGAGAAAAATAACTTCAAGAGATTTAATAATTATTCTCTGCGCCCATTTCCACATCCATTCGTCTCGGTAGAATATCGTAGGCCTACACACTCTTCACGCAACATATGAAAAACCATATATCAGAATAAACAGCAGACCTTACCAAACACAAAGGTGTAATGCATTCCCATGTATAGTTAGCTGTTCCAGAGTAATCCGGTTTTGAAATAAATTATAGCAAAATTCAACATGGTCTTTCGGCTGCATTTATTACAACTGAGCTGTGCTTACATCACCTAGATATCTGTAAATATTAGAATCAGAGAATATACAGGCAGCTCATGTTTGTCAATGTAGCCTTAATGATTTCTTCACAAAATGCTAAGCATGCATGTATTTAAGTTTCTTAAAACTGAGCTGTGCTTAAATGGGCATGATTTCATAACAGACCAAATGGAAAATAAATGTTAAATATAGCCTACATATCTGTAGCCTACATATTAAAATCAGATTATGTAGGCTACACAGTGTAGTTAGATCAAGTTGGACAGTAGCACATTTTAATCATGGATAGTAGTTGGACAGTAGCACATTTTAATCATTTTATATATTCGGGGGGGGGGGGGGGGGGGGGGGGGGTAGTGAGTAGTGTCCCCACCTAAGCTCAGACCAAACCTACGCCCTTGCATCAAACAAATTAAAAAAATTCTGGGGGAGGACCCCCACCCCCCCCCCCCTCCTACCACATATACGACAATAAGTGGGGGGCCCTTAATACATCTTGGCCCAGGGGCCCAAAAGTTCATAATCCGCCCCTGCCTATATTGCGTTACTTTATGGTTGCCATCTCCAAACAAGATTAAAGGTATGAGTGTTGGTGTAGTGACGCAAGGCCCACATACATTTCCAGATGACTACATAGACTAATAATAAGGATATCTGATGGCACATAATTCTGTGGTGTGTCTTTCGACAGAGTTTTAGATTAGCTTCAGGCCTGATAGCATTGTCTAGTCCAGTGGTTCAGAACCTTTTTTCAGTGATGTACCCCCTGTGAAATATTTTGTCAGCCAAGTACCCCCTAACCGGCGCGAATTACCGCTACGCTTCAACCACGACGCCATCATTTGAGTTTTGACAGTGATTGACAGGTGATGGCGGGTGGCATGTGACAGGTTGGGTCGAACCATCCTGGTATGGGGGGGACTCTGGGTTTTTTTGGATAATGAAATTGAATAGAACTAGCCTACTGAAACATACAATTAATGTTATTAACTTATATTTTCCTGAAATATTTATTAAATAATTGTTTTTAAAGTATTTTTGCATGGATTCTACTTTTTAAATATATGTATATTTTAAAATCTCACGTACCCCCTGGAGTGCCTTCACGCCTTGTGTAGCTACTAGTGAACCTTTACCACAGTGGTCACCTGAAGTCATGCTTCTTGTGTCACTGTGGTAAAGTTCAGACAATCAATGGCCACAGGTCATTGACAGTTTCATTTTCTCTTTCGTTTCCAAGGTCACACACATACTGAAAGTGAATAAAATGTGCTCCTAATGTCAATCTGGTCTTAACTTAAGTCAAAGAAGGAAGGGGCCGCACACTCCGAGTAAATGAAAAAAACATTTAATAGGCGATAACGTTTCGGCCTACAAAGCCTTCATCAGATCACATGTAACAATCTGATCTGCACATGGGCGTGGTGTGTGTTACAACACCCCAACTTAATGCTTAATCGTTTTGCTGGCTCACGGGTTTTTCTGGTTTTCAGTGCCTTCATCGCTTTGCAAGGCTTTGCCACTCCTTGAAAAGAGGTATTCCATTGAAAAGCCCCTGTTCTTAGTAGCAGCAATGTATGGGTGCTAAGAGTAGCCTAGCCGCTATGTGCAAATGTGTGATTTATGTCTGAACGAGGAAGCTGTTCGTAACCAGAGTTCCTGAATAGTAAATAAAATATCAAAGCATTTACGTCAGGTCTTTATGTTTCATAAGGTGCCGTAACGTGTTACGAGTTTCATATTGTGCCATAGAAAACCTGTCAATCAGCCTATTTGTTTGTGCGTGAGTGTGTGTCTGTCAACTATTCCCTGTCCACATGACACTACCAGCCTCCTTCACCGAACCATCATGTGAAGCCTCAGTGAATGAACAATGAACCCACCAGTTACAAAACCCACACCCCCCACCCGCTGGCGGCTCACTTACCAGGTCACAGCCCAGACACCGGTCACCAGGGAATGGACCAGCGACACAGACAGGTTCCTCCACTTCCAGAAGCGGAACGCATCCTGCTGCACCTCATCGGGCACTGGAAGGTTCCGCAGCAGGTAGTGGACGCAGCGGAAGGCCACCGCACAGGCCAGCACAGAGAGTCCCGAATGCTGCTGCAACACGGGCAGCAAGGCCTCCATCCCTCTCTCGTCCCTTGCTCTTTCTCTCTCTCGTTCTTACTCTTCTATCGCTCCTTCCACTCCTTAACCTGTTGGTGTACCGAATGTTTCCTGCTACTTAAGTTCCCCCTTCTCTCTCTCTCTCTCTCTCTCTCTCTCTCTCTCTCTCTCTCTGTAACTCTCCTCCCGCTCTTTTCCCTGTGCCCTCTCCTCCAACACTCCCACTTTACCTCCTTCACTCTTCTTCTGTGCTGTGTTTGGAGGTGGTGTGTGTGTGTGTGTGTGTAAAATCCAGAGGAGGGCGTGTGGAAGTGCTGCTCTTCGAGGGGGGCCAGTCACTCGCACGCTTGCTCCCCCTCAGCTCCTTGCAGGAGATTGCCGAACAGCTTGTTCCTCGAGTTCAGTGGGCGCGTCCCTCCAGTCTTCTCCTCTGCTCCTCTCTTTTCCTCTCCTCTCTCGCTGTACTTCACTTCCTGAGCCACAGTGGGAGGCTCCTGAAGAAAGACCCCATTCTATTCCACGGTTTGTTACTCCTTACTTTACTTCCTTTCTTCTTCTTTCACTCTTTCACTCACTCACACACTCTCTCTTTCTCTGTCTGGTTCTGTGCGTCTGTGTGTTGCTGCTCTGTGTTGCCAGTCTCAAGGCATGGAGGGGGAGGGTTCTTGTCATGGAGAGAGAGAGAGAGAGAGAGAGAGAGAGAGTTGTTGAGGGTGGTGGCCTGCCTGCGTGGAGACAACCACACATTCAGGGAGGAGCTGCAGCTCAACCCCTCAATCTCATATGGTTTAAAAACAAAGCAACCAAAACAAACAAAAAAATAAAGAAGAATGTGTTGGACACAGACACATGGAAAACGCCCCCCATGAAGAGAAGATGTTGTTGTTCATCAAATAAATGGAAAAGCAGAGAAGAAACTTTCAAGACAATGCGTTTTTTTCCCTTTTGCCCTGGCGCAGGCATACTTTCAGTCACGCGGCGGCCCGAGGCAAGCAGTCAAATGCCTGTTTATTTGCTGTGGCACTAGAGAAGCAGGAGACAGTGTTTGTCTCTGTTGTTGCGCTAGTAGTAGAGCAGAGACACAGGGGAGAGGAGAGGGCAGTTTGGCAACTTTTGCATAATTATAACACCTACTTGTAGATAAGATGGCACGGCAGATAGAAACAAAGAGAGTGAGACCAGAAGAGAAATTATGAGAGAGAGAGGGAAAGAGTGAGAGAGAGAGAGGGGGGGGGGGGGCAAGTCCATACATAAACGTGTGTGTGTGATTTCCCTCTGACCCTGTTGTTCCAGAGGCACTCCCACAGCTAGCCACCATCAGAGGGGGAGGGGACGAGAGGAAGTGTCTGCAGCAGCACTGACATGAGGCATGCAACAGCAGCAGCAGTGCAGAAATGACTCACCTCACACACACACACACACACGCACAAGCGTGTCCTAATACACACACACACACACACACACACACACACACACACACACACTCTCTCTCTCACACACACACACACACACAAGCGTGTCCTAATACACACACACACACAAGCATGTCCTAATACACACACACAAACATGCCCTGACACACACACACACAAACATGTCCTTACATGGTTGCTAGACTTTAACCCTGCACTGTTGCACTTATTTGCACTACCACCATGACACACACACCTTATTAAAAGCACATTACCACTGCATACTGAATCACAGGGTCAGTCCCTGCATCTACATCCTTAGTACATTCATATGGATCCTTGTTTTAGTATCTTTTACTGTTCATTTTATATGGATTTGCTTTTTGTTTATGTTGTTGTGTGTGGTGTCATAAGCTACTGGGACCTTCAATTTCCCCTTGGGGATCAATAAAGTAAGTAAGTAAGTAAGTAAGTATGTAAGTATGTAAGTATGTATGTATGTATGTATGTATCTATCTATCTATCTATCTATCTATCTATCTCTCACACACACAAACGTACATGCACACATACACTCACTGTCTTCTAAAATCCACTGCAAGCCTAGACAAAGCTGGGGAACCCAGTAATACCACAATAAGCAGGCTTGCTCTATTCTGTCAACTGCTACAACATGCCATACTGCAGTTTGCTGCAAATATTTAATTTCAAGCCTAAAAGGTAGATCACAGAATTAGTAATCAAGCAGTAGCCTAATTGTTGTTTTTGCCCTCCCAGGTATGTCTGCCAACAACAAGGAATGCTCTGAGCGATGTCAAACATCTGCCCCCTGGTGTTGGAAATGCGTTTCTCTTTTTCATTTATGGACGCAAAAGGGACAAGAAACAAGCACAAATATTTGCTCCCATTTGGGAAGCAACAGAAGTAGCCTAGTCTATATGCATACGAATTACATTTGGGTGGTGGGGATGGTGAGTCTTAGGCCTATCAAGCTTTCAGTTTGATGTAGTTCCAACAAGTTCGGTGTAGTTCAAATATTAGTCACAAGATGGCAACATATTCGCATTCTTTGACTTTTTTGCCTGGCTTGGACTATGGAAATGAATACAAACACATTATACCTAAAACTAGCCTATTGTTACAGAGCGCAGCGCGTCTGTCACTTGAACTGACGGATCTCCCGCCAGTATATGAACAATGAAACTGAACATTTTAACAAAACGGGACATTTTAAGCTAATATGAGCTTGTCGGCTGGGCATGATGGACAACTTAGTTTGTAATGTGCCAATACCATGTGGATGAATGAATGTTGGTGATGACAGTGAAAATGCTTGAATGCGTGGTGAATAGCATTCCAATAAAGACGCGCTTATCGGTTGTGGCGCTAAAAGGTAGGCCTATTTGTTTGCATAGCGTAGGCAATGCGGTTTAAAGGGTTTCGAGTGCGCACATTTAACGTCTTAATAAAATAGCTTCTAAAACCTGTATTTAAATGTTAATGTAGCGATTGTTCTCCTCACCTGTCTCCATGGTGGCCGTCCGTGTACAGAGGGCAAACCCGGTTTACAGGTGGAGACCTTTTTCAATGTTCGGGGCACAGGGGGTGGGTGTTTGTGGCCAACTTCTATGTGTAGGCCTACGTTATTGACTTTTGGAAGCGCAGTTTTTGGCACAAGAAAGCTAATCAGTATTCTGCTGCGCAAATGGTTTCCAATGGTTTAAATATCGTTTCAAGACGTTAATTGAATTGTGACTGTAATTTGGTTGTGAGTGACCAGTGCTAGCCTATTTAATACCTGATTCAGTAGGGGATGCGTCTCTGACGTGACGTGAGTACGTTGAGAAAACAGAGCCTAGAAGCGTGGACATTGTTCTTTATTTGTTTTCTGTTTGTTCAGTGTTACAGTTCAGTGTAAATAATAATAATAATGTAAAAAATCAATCTTCTCTCCACCCGCTCGGACACACTCTCCTTTACTCTACTAAAATAGGAAGTAATTGCCTTATATATAAATATGTTTGGGATATGTAAAGACTTTATATATAGGCCTAACCTACTATAAACCATTTATTCCAATATGAATTGATCTCCCACAACAGACCACACTACATGCTTCTCAAATGGACCTACTGAAATTAGACAGGATATTAACCTGGATATGTTTACAAAATTACTCTAGGTGCTTTTCTAATCTAACAAACAGTTTTACACCAATCTTCTAATTTGAAATTACTGTAGTTATTTAGAACATTCCACAAATACAGCCATTGACAGCCACAAGATGGAGCTACATCTTTAGTTTGATAGAGCAAGTAGTGAAACAACATTTGTCAGTGTAATGATGTGACATTTTTTTTTTTATCTCCTGGTGTTTCTAATTGGTTGTAAAGGGATGTTTAAAAGTAGGCATTACATTTTTGTGAGTAGTCAGTCACTATTCTATAAAGTGTTCAGCCTTTCTCATGTTTGGCTAAGTTAGACAAGCTAGACCAGGTAAGTGTCATACCTTGATTTATGAGAAAAGTGTTCCCATCATTGAGGCCCTATAGGTCTGTGGCTCTTAGCTGGAAGGCAGTTCCAGTACATTCCCCACCTCTCTGCTTTTTAGGGTGGAATCATTGCAAGGTTGTCTGAGGTTACCAATTAAGAGATCACATTTCCTCATTCCTTCCTCCAGAATGACAAGCAGATGAAAAAGCCGTATGGATGAAATTAATGCAAAATAATGATTTTAATTTCAATTCAGCGTCAGTTCATGACCTGATATAAACTTTTCTTGTTAGCAAAAACAAACTAATAGAGATTGTGTGTGTGTGTGTGTGTGTGTGTGTGTGTGTGTGTGTGTGTGTGTGTGTGTGTGTGCGCGCGCACACACACAAATAGGCCTGGAAGGAGATGACAGTACTGGTTTATTCAAATATGGAGAGGCTTGGAATTGTCTCAGTAAATCCAGCCTCCAAGAGTGTGTGGAGGGGAATAGTGTGGAGGAGAGGACTCACTGCTCCAGCCTCAGACCTGAGTCACCTCATGTTCACTGAACATTGAGAATTAGATGCCCTGAGCCAGGACTCTTACATGGTTGTGTCTCACTTTGAGAAATAAGAGTTAACAATGCTGCATGATTTATCTCTCTCTCTCTCTCTCTCTCTCTCTCTCTCTCTCTCATACACACACACACACACACACACACAGTATCCCCACAGACAAAAGCTGATATCTTCTGACTGAGGAACAACAGTACGGCTCTGTGCGGTTCTTGCCCTCAGGCCTGTAGGTGATTCAGATTTTCTGAAAATATCCTGAAAAAGGAGAAGTCTTACACGAGCCTCCATTATGGAAGGGTTCCATTACAACCCAGACAAAACAGGACAGAGATAGGAAATCTTTTTTTATTAGCCTCACCCAACAGATCACTGTAAGGAGACATTTAATCAGTAGTAACATCTGATCACTTCTCTTATACATCATTAAGGGGGATTACTCATTAAGGGTAACATTACTGGTGATTATCATTACCAGTAATATTGAATGAATACCTGAGAAGTTCAGAAAAGCTTCTGAAGGAAAATCAGGGGGTTTTTCATTCAGTATTCTGAAAGTTTACACATCTGCATAGCCCTTGCCACCTGTCAATCTGAGCATTGTTATTTATAAGAAGCACCTGTGAGTGTATGCAAAGTTCACACAGGACCATGTGAGCTTATGTGACAACGCCCAGAAGCAATGCTATAGAATGAAGGGTTTACTGACAGACTGAGCTACATACTTACTTTTCATAGTTACTTTTCAGTGACCTTTGTGTGAGCAGAATAGAGTCCTTATCACACAATTCTTAGAGAGTTTTCCTAAAACTTTTCTGGATGGGTAGTAAGGTTCTACTTTTAACCTTCCAGAGTTTGACACTTTTAGAGATTATTTATTTAACTTTTGATGATACTGCAGATCCCAGAACATGGATATTGCCTGGAATGCAGAACGTTCCATGTAAACCCCTTTCTTTTTGCTTTCAGAGTCAGAGAAAACTTGTATAAAAAAGTGCAGTATAAACTGTTGCTTCAGTTAGGAGCATAATGGTTTGCACATTTAACATGCATTTCACCCATCCTCTAATGTAAACTGAGCGCATTGTTTACTCTCTCTAAGTGACCAAGCAGAACTTTCCTATTTACTTCCTGCCTCATTCCAAAGACCAGCCCAGTTGCATATTTTCCATATTCCCTTAAACACTGTTGCCCTTCATGTTAGCTTTGTGTGCTGCGTCATGTTGCAGAACTGTCAATCAAGCATAGAGAGACTGAAACTGAGTGTGGCGATAAAGCTGTGAAATATGCGGGACGGCCGAAACTGGTCGAGTTTATGTACAAAGCCACACAGCTCCCACAGACAAAACAAACCGAAGAGCCGAAAAACTCTTTTGTTTGTTGCCACATGCACAAGTGATTCACATTTTTCTGTATTGAGTTGACTGTTGTTGCCAGAGTGCCAGATGGCTGTGGTTGACTGTTGTTAAGCAAGGGGAAAATATAGATTGTTTATTTGTGAAAACATCGCATTAAAGGTGCAGCTTGCAATTCTAATCTCATACACTAAACAAACAAACATGTTGACTCAGACCAAACAATAGACAATTTCGGCCAACCACATATATACTTCAGAGCATGGGAAGGAGGGACACAATTCTATCGACTGAAGATGAGATTATTTAGCTTTTTGCCTTGTAGTCTTTTGCTCTTGTTTGTGCATAGCAACACACCCTCCAACACAAAAATCAATGGCCTTTTATGTTTCCTTTTGTGTGGTGCTTTAAGTTGCCTTTAGGGGGCCTCAGTAATTATTTCTTGTAACAGGTCATGACTCTGAAATACATTCTGTGTTCAAAGCTGTCAAACTGGAATTGGTCATGAACAGACAACAGCATTTGCAAATACACAATGGAAGTGAAACATGAATTTGCAACTTGAATTTCACCTTGGGGATCAATAAAGTATCTATCTATCTATCTATATTTATCTATCTATCTATCTATCTATCTATCTATCTATCTATCTATCTATCTGTCTATCTATCTATCTATGCCCTTCCTCCAACATGAACTCCTCTGTACTAGATTCAGCGATCTGAAGATCAGTTTCTCAATCCTACAATGTATTTCAAGGTATTGCTAACTGCCAGCACTTTTTAATTTATTGAGTTCTCAGCACGATAAGTTCCTCATGATGTTTTATGAAGTGGTGCGGTGTTCTATGGATTGTGACACTAAAAGCACAATCATGGTCCTGGAGCACTGTGTGACAGTCAAACCGCTTAATTTAGCATTACCCAGAAACCAATTATGACTCAAAGTTTTGTCCTACTTCCTTCATGGGACATGATGCTATTTTCTTAGGCCTTCACTGGCCCATGAAAAGAAGTCTTCAAAAGCTTCTCTGTGTCTGTGCAGTTATCCTCGCCCAAGGGGAAACCGTCTGTGACTGTGGCTGTCTAGACAGTTTGACCTGCGAAGCAGCAGCAGCTCGCTGCTCCTCTGCTGGAGTCTAGCAGCATGGGAAGAAGCAGTAGGAAAATTAGGGAGTGCTTTGGAGGTCAACGTAAACAAAAACACCCACACACACACACCTGATAATAAACCAACAGTCATCATAAATCAGCCCAGGCACAGAGCGGCAAGGCCTGCTCTCCCTGTAATTGTGTAACTCTCTTATCCATTACTATTACCATCCAATATCAATGCATAGTGCACCATTCAATGGGCATTAGGATAAAAACTCATGGTTTTAGTCAGCTGTTGAAAAACACAGTCTGGCCAGCTGTCCATTTAGTAATTCAGGGATTAGCTCTGTGCCAGTGGTGAGTGACTGATGACTTTATGTTTACAAATAATGAGTCGTCATCGGAGTGGGTCAGACCATTTACATCCTTCTCTGTCCCAACATGTGAATGAGGATTGAGCCTTGTGTCAGTGCTCTAAATCAGTGTTTCCCAAAGTGTGGGTCGCAGGAGAATTTATTTGGGTCGCCAGCCCAGCACAATTTATGTTGTGTTATAGGTCTAACTGATACCATTTGTCATTTGATACCAGGAAAGTTAACAGTTTTCTAGGATGTCGTTTGTTAACTACCACAGTTACGGTTTTGTCATAAAAGCTCATGAAACTGGCGCATGAAACTGGGGACGAACGCATCGCATAGGGGGAGCCAGAGCATGGATATCTACCTCTCAAAATGAAACCGTTCTATGCGGCGCCTGCCATGACCTGTACCTCGCAGTTGCAAACTGCAAGGGGCATGAATCCGCCTATTTGCACGAACATTAACAGATACCAGTTCCTCAACTTTACCGATTAAAATGTAGTGACCGTGCTGTCAACTAAAGCAGACATCCATAGACCGGATAAGGATATTCAATTTGCATGTTACAGATAGTTTCGATTGTAGATGCAATCTTTAAAGTTAATAGCAACCTCCTCACATTCTTATTTCTGATTTAAAATGCACAACAGTGCATTATATTAGACTACAATTTAATGATATGTATGCATTTTTATGCATTGGGACTCTGAGTTAAGCATTTCATGTCTGAAACTAAAAACACTTAAAAATGCTCCATCCATGGGAGTTCTGTGTCTGTCTGTCTGTCTCTGTATGTATGTGTGTGTGTGTGTGTGTGTGTGTGCGTGCATTGGAGAGAACAAGAGGAACACAACATTATAGAAAATAATTGAAGTGACGAATATTCTGTGGCATTATTTGGCACACTTGTTTTTTGGAATGAAACATTTTTTGGATTAAACTAGGCGCACTGTAGGCTATGTTTTCCAAAAGAGGATTATGTTTGTTGCGCGACATAGGCATTCACCCACTCCACATGTATTACAGTCAAATTTAGAAGTGAGATTTTTCGCCTTTGCAATTGTCCCTCTGTGTTTCCTGTAGGAGCAGAGGAAGTGTTGCCTAGATACAGCAGAGATTTTCCAGATTTTCACAAGACGATGGAGAAGTACGAAAAAATAAAAGTAGTTGGAAGAGGCGCATTCGGGTAATTTAAATTAACATAACACATCTCACCAACAGAGAAGTAAAATATGGTAGTAGTACGCTACTTGTTCCTTTGAGAAGAGAAATACAACTTTATCGTTAGGCTACTAAAAGTTTTGTTATCGTGCTGCTGCTGCAGCATGCATGCATGCAATGGCAAGGACAGACGTAGCATTTATGGTTACAGTGTAGCCAAGTCTTACACCTATTGACAATGTTGCTGCACATTTAGGAAACATGATATAATTTGTTACTTTGTTATTTAACATTTTTGCAAAACAACGGCTCTTGTCGATAAAAAGTAACTTATTTGTAGTTGTTCGTGGTATAACGTCGTCTGTCTGTCTCATCATCTCTTTCCCTTGCTTTTGTAACGTTACAATATTATTTTTCACACGCCCTACTTTCCCTTCGTACAGTATAGTGCACCTTTGTCGTCGTCGCAGTGATGGGGCCCTGGTAATCCTGAAAGAGATTCCGGTGGAGCAGATGACGCGGGACGAACGTCTGGCAGCCCAGAACGAGTGCCAAGTTCTCAAATTACTCAATCACCCTAACATAATTGAGTACTATGAGAATTTTCTCGAAGACAAAGCGCTCATGATAGCAATGGAATATGCGCCAGGTAGTTCACCCGTCTTCATGGATAGCATATAATGACACATAATACTAGGCCTACCTCATTTTGCCAAGGGATTTGTCCATGGTTGCCTACAGGGTTATTGCAGTTGTCCTGTGGGAAAATGCAAGCAAATATCCATTTATCCATATCCAAATATCTAGCATTACCACGACATCAGACAACACTCATACTAGGCTATGTGCAGTAATATTAGCTCACTGTGTACAATTCATTCAGCCATAGCCACTAAGCTGTTGGAGCCTTCCCTGTGCCAGTTACAGTTGTCATCAAGATATTATATAGCATTGGGGTCTGGAGCGGGTCATTACCCTGTTGGAGGACCCATGGCATGTGACTGGGACTGGGCTGTATGTTTAGCTCCAGGATGCCTTCTAGTCTAGAGATTTCATTGTGCCCTTCAGAGCTTCAAGGCACCCTGGGGCAGACACAGCAAAGCAGCAACAAAACATGACAGAACCTCCTCTGTTCCTAAAAATAGGTATTGTGTTCTTTTCTTCGGTGTGGTTTTTCTGTCATCCGTCCATCCTTCTGTCTGGCCTGGTTTCCAGGAAATTGTTGGAAAGGTGTAGCCTGGCTCAAGGACAAACCCATGATATTTCGTAGCAGATCTGACTCATGGATCAACTGTAGCAATTAAGTTTAACTTTCGCTGCTCTTGTGCCATATAACATTCATGACCTCAGAGTTCACCTTTGAAGTTTTCTTTGGCTTTTTGTCTTTTCAAACTTTCTTTGCTTTATCCTTTTACATATCAAAGGTATGCAGCCATACATGAGACAATTGCTTTTAATTTCACATTCGACGAAGATATGAAGCATTTTTTCAATACATTCAGCCTAGTCTGTATTACTGTAGTTGTACTCTCTGTTTATCGGCATGTCTGCCTGTCTGTTAACCAATACCACCATCTGTTTTGTGTCGGTGTTCTTTGTGTTTTGCATATAGGTGGGACGTTAGCTGATTACATTCAGAAACGCTGCAACTCCCTGCTGGATGAAGACACCATCCTGCACTTCTTTGTGCAGATCTTGCTGGCTCTGTATCACGTGCACAACAAACTTATTCTACACAGGGACCTGAAGACCCAAAACATCCTGCTGGACAAACACCAGATGATTGTCAAAATTGGGGACTTCGGGATCTCCAAAATCCTTGTCAGCAAGAGCAAGGCTTATACTGTGAGTGATGAAAGCTTAGACCTCTACAACACACCTACATTATACTCTACTCATTTATTACCACTGTGTGAAGCAGCTTATGTTTACTGTTGATATTGTTTTGCTGTTGTTGTAATACTAAATAAGGTTGTTTTGTTTACAGGTAGTGGGGACGCCATGCTATATCTCTCCAGAGCTGTGTGAGGGCAAGCCTTACAACCAGAAGAGTGACATCTGGGCCCTGGGCTGTGTGCTTTATGAACTGGCCAGCTTGAAGAGAGCTTTTGAAGCTGCAGTAAGAAAGGCGTCTTCCATGCCTGGTCAATCTCAGTCTTTGTTTCCCCCTCTAATTTCAAATGGTCAAATCGTCGCATGAATATTAATAATTATGATGGCTAATTTCAAACTGTCAAATCGTCATCGGACTATTTCATATCTTATCAGCATGATGGACAGTTGAATGGCAAAGTAGCATAAAAACACGAAAACTCACATCAGCATCTTAGAGGACGAGTGCCACTTACTACATTAACCAGTTTTGGAAGAAAAACAAAAACCCTCACAAATGCACACACTGGATCCACTCTTCTCTGTTTGCAGAACCTGCCGGCCCTGGTCCTGAAGATCATGAGTGGGACCTTTGCGCCGATATCGGACCGCTACAGCCCCGAACTGCGGCAGCTCATCCTCAACATGTTGAACCTGGACCCGTCCAAGCGGCCGCAGCTCAACGAGATCATGGCCCACCCCGTCTGCATCCGCCCTCTGCTCAACCTCCACACCGACGTGGGCAACGTGAAGATGCGCAGGTGAGGAGGATGTCTCCATGGCCACCGCCGCACGGTTGCCACAGCAACCTGCGAGGTGCAGCCGAGAAATAGCAACACTTAATTATGCCGAGTAAGCAAAGGATTAGCCTGACCCTGTTTCCCCTTCTACCAGTTTACCTGTGGCACCACGGGTAGAGCAAAGGGCTAACAACAACAAAGTTATGGGATGTATACCTATGTAGCATGCATGATACGTCTACCCAAAGTGATGTATAGTATTTTAATGTTGCCGTGACGAATGTTGACCACAGGATTGAGAAGCCACTGTCTACTGTACCAGCGGGCGCTCATGGCAGACCAGGGGGGCGTGTGGCCGGAACCCGGACGCGTGGTAGGTGCTGACACTGTGTTCTCATTATCTGTTTTGCAACAGTTCTTAAGACAAAACTACTTCTGACACACATCTGAAAGAAATGGTTATGCAACAGTAGGACAAAGGTGCCATTCTCTTTTTTTTTACCAAGTGCTCTATTCTTGTATCTCCGCTCGTACAGTGAGGTGGTAACCAAGCACCATAAAAAACTCTCTGATTGTAAATACTGATTGAATGTATACTACACTATACACTGCATGGTAAACTTAATCTAAGTGTAGTATAATGGGAATACCTGAAATTGTTTTATTGTCATACTACACCAAACATGACATTCTGTCTCTTTCTCTCTCTCTCTCTCTCTCCCTCTCCCTCTCCCTCTCCATCTCTCTGCAGATGGCCTGATGGGCCTTGGCCCCAGTAAGATGATGCACTCTCTTCCCCAGTCATCCGTGTACACCTGGGGCAGTGGTATCTCCTCCCCACTCCGGCTCCCCATGCTCAACACAGAGGTCCTGGAGGTGTCCCTGGGCCGCACCCAGAAGATGGGGGTCACCAAGTCAGGCCGCCTGCTTACCTGGGAGGTCAGTACCAGGGTCATCAAGTAATTTAATTCAATTCAAGATTTATTTATATAGCGCCATAACAAGAGAATGTGTCTCAATGTGCTTTAGAGGCCAGCTTAAGCTCGATCCTTGGTTCTCTTTGATGTAGCGGTATTAGCAATGGAACTCAAAGATATCTCACTGTACACCATAGTGTCTCATCACTGCTCTTGTGGGACTTGTGCTATGTACACTATTACACCCTTCCTGGCAGTGGTTTAATACTTTCAATTTCACTTTTTCATACATGCAAAGAGATACTGGCTCACTGATTTTGCATGTTCCTGTGTGTTAGCTTTCCTGGAATGTCTTCTCAATGTCCTCTGAAATGTATTTGAAATGAGCTTAGACAGAGTTATTATGAACAGGCAAAGTTAAAACGACAACTCGTAATACTACACTGCAGAGATACTTTCTGAGGGGACTCTGGCACGCTAGTAACTGTCACCTGACAGTGGCTGGCCGTGATCGTATAGTGGTTAGTACTCTGCGTTGTGGCCGCAGCAACCCCGGTTCGAATCCGGGTCACGGCATGTTTTATGTTGCTTTGGTGTTTACTGCATTTGTGGTGTCTAGGAAGCATTTTTGTGAAATTTGTCAGTGCTACAGCACAGGCAAACTCTGAGCACAGTGCAAAGAGACCCACAGCATGCTTTTTCTGTGGCTGTATGTGGCTCTTCGCTGCTGTATGTGGCTCTTCTCTGCTCTCGTGGGGCTTCTGTTACATACACCATACACAATTCCAGACAGGGGTTTCATTGAAAAACATGTCATGATTTGCATGGATTTGAATATAGGACTTGCGGTCAGGTCAGTGTTCATTGTAAAAGGCAGTTGGTTTAGGTGGTGAGGTAGAGAGATCTGAGTTGTGAGAGTCCCAAGTAGGACATGAATTACACATTCTTGTATTGTGTAATGATAATGAAGTTACCTTAGGACCATGATTTCATGTGGTTTTGGGAAGCAGATCATGTTTATGAAATCTGTCATTTTGTTAAATATTCAATATAAGACTCATCTGTTCAACTTAATTAATTCTCTTACAGAATATTTGTTCATATGAAAACACATTTTTTTCATTGTTGATATTTGATATTGTAATGTTATTGATATTGGTATTATTATTACTATTACTATTATGCTTAATGTAGTAGACTTTTTCCAACATTATTTGAAACTAATATTTTTAACTAATGTAGTGCTCATATACGGTACAACTGATGAAGGGCAAGTATTGCGGTTCTCCATGTATCATCATGCTTTGGACAAAAGCGTCTGCCAATTACCATTAACATAAACATAAACATAAACATAAACATAAACATAAACATGTCTTCTGTAAGGCCCCGTCTCTGGGGTTAGATGACCCCTGCCTGCCCGGTGCTGTGGACCACATGCAGGCCATGTTCATATCCCGCTTCCTGGAGGGACAGTCTGGGGTCACCATCAATTCTGTGTCCTGTGGAGACCTCTTCACCGCCTGTCTGACCGGTGAGATATTTCTCACTCTATTCAGGCTGCCTAAGTGTTACAAAGGATGTAAAAGCAAAGACAGAAGTACTACAAAGCAAGTAGATAAAAGCAAAAAAGACAAGGGAAGACTCTGTGAAAGGGGCACCAGGTTGAAGGGAGGGTTACCATAGAAATGTGATAAATAATTATGCAAATAAATTAACATGATGTTAACCAAATAAGTACCATATTATTTGTATATAATACTGTATAATGTAATGTCATATAATATAATATGTATTGTCATGTCATTGCATTGCGTGCGTTTTTCTACTATGGACTATAAGCAGGAAGTCAAAGCGGTACTTTCAGTTTCACTTTTTAATGCAAACAAAGCCACTTGCTCACTGTTTCTGCATTTTCTGCTTGTTCACTTTCCTGGAATGTCTTCTCACTGAAATATATTTTAAATGAGTACTCAAAAGGATAAAGTTCCTGTGCACAGCCTTCCAGGTGCTGGTGAGGTGCAGTCGTCAATAGATAAAAAGGAAAATAAAGTATCACCGCACACTGGTGGGATTTCTTTGCTTTTTTATTTTTAGTGAACAACGCGTTTCGCCTATGCTTCGTCAGGTTCACAGGTTCAGAGAGAAACTACTCATAGGCAAAGTTAACAACTACTGATAATACTACACCACAGAGATAATTTTTTAACGGGTCTCTGGCAGCCACGTAAGTGTCTCTGACAGTGGCTGGCCGTGATCGTATAGTGGTTAGTACTCTGCGTTGTGGCCGCAGCAACCCCGGTTCGAATCCGGGTCACGGCAGGTTTTATATAAACTGCTGGAGTTTTGTCCTCAAGTCCAGGAGGCATTTCTGTGAAGTTTGTCAGTGCTACAGCACCGGGGAACTCAGTACAAGCACAGTGCAGAGAGAGCCGCTGCAAGCTGCGTGGATGTGTGTGTGCCTCATTGCTGCTCTCGTGAGGCTCGTGTTACACAATCCAGAGACTTCCTGTGGGGGGGACTTTGCACTAGCTGTCGGGGCCAGTGGCGCAATGGATAACGCGTCTGACTACGGATCAGAAGATTCTAGGTTCGACTCCTGGCTGGCTCGGCTGACCTTTTCTGCCAAAGTCTGCCACGTGTGAAAGTTGATGCTTTGTGTTCTCGCTGCTGTGGCTTTGGAACTCTATAACTCAAGTGTCAGAGGGCAATTGATTTCTTTTTTTACGAGGCACAAGATGATCTAGAACTGCTGTTTCCCCTCTAGTGGTCAGACTGAAGTCCCCAACTGCATGTGGCTCATTCGTTCATCCCTTTAAGCAGCCTCTCCCATATGGTCTAGCGGTTAGGATTCCTGGTTTTCACCCAGGCGGCCCGGGTTCGACTCCCGGTATGGGAAAGATTTTTTAGGTGTTGCAGTTTTTACAGTGTGTCGATACCTCTACCTTGACCAAACCTTTTTCTTCAGCGCTAGTTGTGATTCATAGTACTACACATTCACTGGCATCACTTGTGAATAATGCGAGATTAAATGGCTCTCTGATCATCTCTCTGTCACCCACTCCCACTTCATTTAGCATAGTCCGAGATTAGATTACTGGATTAAATCTCTTGTTTGGGATTAAAATGGCTTGTTTTGTGTCGGTTGACATAATGTTGATATACATATACATGACCACATCTGTGCCCCTGTGCTCATGCAGTAATAGTCTTGCTAATCTCCTTTAATTTGTTGCCTCTCAACAGACCGAGGCATCATCATGACATTTGGTAGTGGCAGCAACGGATGCCTTGGGCACGGGAGTTTTAACGACGTGACGCAGGTAAATTGCTTCGGATGGGCTGTGGTGACATTTATGAAGATTGAAAGTCCCCCATTAAAATGCAGCTGAGAGTCTTACTGTTCATCATACGGAGTGTTACGGTTCATTGGCATTTCTGAAAAGAAAGTGTGCAATTAAAACATTTTTCCAGACGTAGTAAAATTATAGAAAATTACATTTTACATTTACATTTTACATTTTATCTATTGTATAAATACCGTACAATACTGTATGTATTTGATTGAAAATCTTTTTTAAGATTCTGATTTCACCAGAAAGATACTGAATAATAGAAAAAAGACCATAGTCTTGATCCTACAGAAGTTAAACATTAACAACATTCTAACTCAGGCGTTCAGTAATCTGTTGACTTTCTTTTCATCATCTTGCTACACAGTTCAGTCCAGTTCAGTCCAGTCATCCTCAATCACATCATGAATGGCATAGTAACTAGAAAGCATGTTCAGGAAATTAATCAGCAAGACTGGAAAAAAGCCTGAAAATGGTCTTAGAGCAGAGAGTGAGTGAGTGAGAGAGATCTCTGCTTTGACTGAGCTGAGTCTTGAGTGTGCCTTCATGGATCATGAAGATCATGGAGGCCCTGCTGGCCTACGAGAGAGAGAGAAAGGGAGGGACAGTATATGGAGAGAGGCCTCTGCTCTGCCTGGACTGAGTTTTATCCTGTGTGTGTGTGTGTGTGTGTGTGTGTGTGTGTGTGTGTGTGTGTGTAGCCTAAGATCGTGGAGGCCCTGCTGGGCTACGAGAGAGAGAGAAAGGGAGAGACAGTATATGGAGAGAGGCCTCTGCTCTGCCTGGACTGAGTTGTATCCTGTGTGTGTGTGTACAGCCCAAGATCGTGGAGGCCCTGCTGGGCTACGAGCTGGTGCAGGTCTCCTGCGGAGCCTCCCACATCCTGGCCGTGACCAACGAGGGAGAGGTCTTCTCCTGGGGCCGTGGCGATAACGGTAAACACAAGAGACCTCTTCTCCTCTTCACAATGCCTGCTTCTGATTTCATTCACTTGACTTTTGACTCCTGACTGACTCCTGATTCCTGATCATTTTCTATCCTGAACCAACTCTTAACATTAAAAGTGTTTGTTTTGATCACATCATGTTTGCCCTTAGGTAGCATAGGGCGTGTGACTTTAAAAAAAAACTAAAAAAACAATGTGTGACAGTAAAAAAAACAAACAATGTGTGACAAATGTAAGCGTAGGACAAAGACTCACTGATGGCACTGCCCTCAGCCAAAAGTGTCATAGTTTCCGCCATAACCCTCCCTCTGTACCATGTGACTGTGTGTGACCCCACGTGGTTCTGGGGGACACTTTCCGCTGCAGGTCGCCTGGGGCTGGGCAACCAGGACTCCCACAACACCCCGCAGCAGGTGAGCGTGCCGGCCGACTTCGAGGCCCAGAACGTGCTCTGTGGGGTGGACTGCTCCATGATCATCAGCACACAGCAGCAGATCCTCGCCTGCGGGAGCAACAGGTGAGCTCTCGGCCTTCCGCCGACACCGCAAGAGTCACTCGACGGTCATCCTCATGTATGCGACAAAGCAGGATGACTTAGGAAAAGGAAATCAAATGATGAGATCTTCATGTCTCATGCATATACCAGTCGAAATCATGCATTGTTCCCTCACGTTTAGATTTTGTTTACCAAAAGTTATATGTCTATCATTTGTGTATAATCCCATTTTGTTTTGTGATTAATTAATGAAGCGCATGTATCCCTTGTTGTCTGAGAGCATTGTCTGATTCACAATGCCATTGTTCCCCGGAGGCTTAAGTCAAGCTTTTATTCACAGTAACTTGCACACAAAAGTGACATTGTTTGAATTGGCTGGCTATGCCTAGCTCTGCCCTAATGAAACTGCTCTCTCTCTCTATCATGCATCAGTATCGGTGTCATGCATGCATTGCAGTGCAAGAAAGTGAAGTGTGCCAGCAGTACATTCTTTCTCCTCTTCATTTCACATGCAGTCAGACCGCATTCTGTACGCATGACTATCCGATGCGGAACCCTTAACTCATTACAGGCCTGCCTCAGTGCTGACTTAGGGAGTGTTCACCTGTACAGTTCACCTACCTCTGAGCTGCAACCGCAGAATGCAATTTACCCACAGAGTCACTTTCCATTGCAATTGAACAATAATTCCATCACATTTTTTAAATATTCTCAGGATTGATGGATTGATTGGCCCATGTGTCGGGCAGCATAACATGTGTCATGGTGTTGAGGTACACAGAAGTTGGAGAAGGTTCTAGAACACTGAACTGCCATGCTGCAGTGCTAGTTGGATGAGGAGGAGACTTATGAGTGGTTCAGTGCTCAGGGGAGACGGCACCAGCTGGACAGATTCCACACCAGTGAGAGGCACTTCCTGGTCATGACGCATTGCATCTCACCGCTGGGCATTCCTACGTCTTCTCTCGCTGGACATTCCCTCTCAGAGCAGGAAACTCCCCCTCACCACACCGCCCTCCGTCAGCCTTCCATGGTGATGATGAGGAGGCACCTGGTGTACTGAGAGACATGGAAACTATGCCACTGATATTTCCCAATAGTCTGTTTTTCTTTTTTAACTGTTTTGAAACAAACCGGTGTATCTACCATGTGCATGACATTGTCCTCAGCTGTTCTCTTATCGTTATTGTGCCTGAGAAGTTAACTTTGAAGGGACATTCCAGGATTTTGGTACATTTCCTGTCCCACCACTTAAATCTCAGATGTACATATCCAAAATATCTAAATGACTATTTTTTGTGAATAATGTACTTGTTATGAGACAAACTGTAAAATTTGGTGGAAAAATAAGCTCCTTAGATATTATTCAAAAGACCGAATACCCTTGGACCACCTCAAAAAATGGCCATTTTCTCTTGTCCCACACATTGGGTGACCAACTCCTTTGCCAAATTTAACAATTAAAATAAACTCTAAATAAATTACTTCCTCTTGTATATTGTTGATATTCATCTTATGAAAACAATTTCTTTGATCTACATTGTATTGCATGTTACAGTTTTTATGCTATTAAGTTGTGTCCCACAACATGCGCGCAACCCTTTTACCATAAGGAATTTTACCTGGCAGAGAAAGAGTTAAAAATATTTGTCTACTGGCACAAAGGAAGTTACAACACAAGGACATTTTCTGCCCACATGGCAAGACCAAAGGAAAGTGCTCTAACAATTTTCAGGTTTTTTTTTCAAATATGTTTGTCCAAGTTGCGTGTGTCACTCAGTGAACGCAACTCTGTTACTCATATTGTACGACTAATATTGAGTAGAGTCAAAATTTACTTTATATACTTATATAACCATATTTGTCCTTGATCTTGTATACATAGCTAAATTTTACAGTTAGCATCTGTTCCCGGGGTAAACCACAACTTAGCCTAGATTTGCAACCCTGTTACTCGCAACCCTGTTACTGTAAGTTGCATACCAAGCATAGAATCTAATGTAAAAAAACTGCTTCGATACCTGAGCTTGACGAATCAAACTTTTTGATAGTCTATTACCTGTAGTTAATAAATATATGACTAAAAATGATCAAATTGAAGATCAATTTTTCCGAAGTGGCCACCCCTGAAATGTACCAAAATCCTGGAATGTCCCTGAAACAAACCGGTACATCTACCGGTTTGAAACAAACCGGTGCATCTACCATGTGCATGACATTGTCCTCAGCTGTTCTCTTATCGTTATTGTGCCTGAGAAGTTAACTTTGAATCTGTTGTCCATATTTATAGATAGATGTGGATGTGGATTGTTCCCTAGTGGTGACAGTAATCGCTTTTGAATGGATCCTTATTTGCCTGTCATATTGGATTCAGATGCCCTGTTTCACATCAGCTTGTGTCTGGTATTCTTGCTGACAGTATAAACCGCCGTGACAGCAAACAGCTTGTTTTCTCTCTCTTATTTAAAAGAGAGAAATCATAGCATCCGTCTTCCGGGCCTCCACTGATGCCAGGCATGCCTACGTCACGTCATTTCAGATTTTGGATGACTGATTACTCCTAAAGGTACTGTATCCCCCTCTCGCCCCCTCTCAGGTTCAACAAGCTCGGGCTGGACCGAATAGTTGGAATAGAGGAGCCTGTCCCCCCGGATCAGCTGGAAGAGGTCCAAGCATTCCGTCCCATCCAATCAGCTCCTCTGAGTGTGGAGAAGATTGTTTACATTGATATAGGAACGTCCCATTCTGCTGCGGTCACAGGTGCGGCTGGATTCTTCTGTCGCTTATCACTGACAACCTTGTAAATTGGAATGACAAAGATGGAAGCAATGGTCATACTTCATTATTTTCCACAGTAAATCTGTTTATATATATATATATATATATATATATATATATATTTGAGTTTTGAGATTAAACACAACTCCAGCATCTCAAATATTGAAGTCCACTGTATCAGGAGTAAACACGAGTACCGATCATCCCTTACGCCTCTTGTCCTGTCTCTCTCCTCTGCCTAGAGAAGGGCCAGTGCTTGACCTTTGGCAGTAACCAGCACGGCCAGCTGGGCTGCAACTCTCGGCGTAGCAGCAGAGTGCCGTACGTGGTGCCCAAGCTCCAGGGCATCACCAGGGCAGCCTGCGGAGACGCCTTCACCCTGGCCATCGGAGCTGGTAAGACACACAGCTGCCACAAACAAGAACACAGCAAACAGCACGGACAATGGTACAATGGTAACTGGCCATCGGAGCTGGTAAGACACACAGCTGCCACAAACAAGCTAAGATTTGGTGTAGCAACAGCACGTGTTAGATTTTGTTTTCTGAATGCATCAGTGATTCTCTCTCATGACATGCGCAGTAGTGGATAAACCACAGAGCAATAATCATGATCATGATATCATGATCCAACAATATTATGTGTCCTTTTTGCCTAACTGACCCCAATGCAATCTAAAATCCACATACGGTACATAATTGAACAAAAAAAGAGAAAACTGTATGTGTCTATTAAGTGTTTATAAAATTAGGCTTACTTCATGAGCATTTCATGATAATGCTTAAATAACTAGTGGAAAAGTGGAAAGTGGAAAATTCTGCAAAAGAAATATTTCAAATAAGCAAAGAGGATGCCCAATTCCATTGTTCACCACGCAGAAATCACCCACACAAGATTGACAGCAACGAGCCAGTCTTTTGAGAACACGAGGGGAATCAATAGAAAGAGGGTTCCTTTTTACTACATAGAACAATGAACAGACATTCCAATAATGATGTAAAAGGTGCCATAGGTGTCAAAGGTCAGAGGTCAGCTCCGCCACCAGCTGGGGTCTAAAACCGGGTTGTGGCCTCTGAAGACCCTCATTGTGTTTCCAGGGAAGACTTTGTACCTCTAGTCTGTTGTGTGTGGCTCAGACACAAGAATATCTGTCACGTCTAAATTCGTCAGGGTTTTACAAATCAGTGGAGTGGGGAGTAGAAGACTGGTAAAGAGAGAGTGAGGAGAATATGTGTTTGTTAATGACAGAAGCAGTGGTTTTCTTTACTATATTCAACATATTGCACTGTTTGCTGTGTTCTATATATTGCACTGTATATTGTATTCTACGTATACATTGCACTCTATCAACAGTTGAGGCCTGGTTAATCCCCATATGTAAACATGATGATGTCATCCCGTTGTATGTTTCACTCTTCATCTGTCTGCTCTGTATTTCCCCTGTTTTCCCTGTAGATGGGGAGGTCTACACCTGGGGGAAGGGAGCTCGCGGTCGCCTGGGCAGGAAAGAGGAGGATTCTGGGATACCAAAGGCGGTTCAGCTTGACGAGACCCATCCATTCACCGTCACCTCGGTGGCTTGTTGTCATGGCAACACCCTCCTGGCGGTGAAACGTAATGTCTCACTCATTCTTGCTTTGCACCCCTTTGTTGCATAATAACACAGTATCTTTGAGAAAGCAGGAAATCAGATACCTCGACCTCTCAAAAATAGACAAGGAGAGAGAAAGAAAAAAAAAGACCAGCGACGGCACAGGATTCCATTCTTCAGGGCTGGAAACGCTCATAACTGAAGTCGTATGACGCTCATCACCTTGTAAAAAAAAAATAAAAAATCAGAAGAGTGGCTCGAACCAAATGAGACATCTCCTCAAACAAAAGAGGTGTGTAATTGCCCCTTTTAGTGTCAGTTTGACTCTTTGTAGCCCTCCTCCCATTCAGGCCAATTTGGGCAGGGCAACTGCGCTTTAGTCTTAGAGCTGCCTTTGTGTCCCCCATGATGCCCGAAGGGGGTTGACAGAAACTCTGCCTAATTAAGTCAGGGATGAGGCAATCCTGTGTGTGCAGCTCTTTCATTAATACGAGAAAGGCAATAAAAAATGAACAGCAGGAGGGTGCTGGTCGCATTTAGCTTGTTAGACTGCAGAGAAGGTGGGAGGAAAAAGGGCGGGGGGGGGGGGGGCGGCACCACGCATGCAGCAGTGAGCTCATATCCAAAAGTGACCGAGAGATTGAGAAATAGACAGAGAGAAAGAGACAGAGAACTAGAGCACCCTAGATGCGTGTCCCTAATGTTGCTAAGCATGCTGAGCTAAAGCATGGTGTAGGTGACCTATCGAGTCTCAGTGAGGATATGGTAGCTCATCATGCTGTGTAATCTCCTCTGACAATCAGAAACCGTCTCACGACATCCAATACCTTTGTGCTTTAGGGATCCTGAATAACTGCTACATCATTAAAAGGACATGTGGATCAATGTAACACTTAATGGAGATACTGTATCAGGACATTCAGTCGCATTGTGTTGCATTGGCAATTAAGTGCTTGATGTCATTACTTTCAATGCAAGTAAAGTCTTGTAAGGTCTCATACATGTAGAATGAATCATGGGGTGTTGATGTTGTAGCTACATGTTGTAGTCTGTGTCACTGTGCTACTTGAAAACACACCCAGCTTACGCACAGCAGCACTCAGTAGGACATTGCTCTGTCATCTATGGTTAGATAATGGTATACTACTACTAATAATAATAATAACAATAATATAGTAACATCTGAATGTATTGAACTGAGTGGTGGATTAAAATCGGGCCTGCTTGCCTGACCCTCTCCCTCCTCCCTCACCCCCTCCCTCCATCCCTCCATCCTGACCACATTTGAAATAGATGCAGGTTTAAAGGAAGATTACAGGGGCAAAAATCCTCAGGAAAGGATGGCTCTGTAATCCGCTGGACTGGTGACACGTGAATGTGCAGAGCTGTATGTGACTGAGCCCAGCGCTGTAACTAAGTGAAATATTTATCCAGTTGGGCTCATCCCTCCCTCTTTTTTCGACTTGCATTTTTTTTTCTGTAATCTGTTTAAAAGACCTGCATAGTTTTAACTATGAGAGAGAGAGAGAGAGAGACGCTTTGGAGCTAAATAGATGTCAGGCTTTTGTTGAAGTTTCCTCCTGTCTTTCGCAACAGTCCCTTTGAAGTGTTCTCATCCGTCCCAGTGATTATGAGGAAGTCAGGGTGTCATTCTTTCACTATGAGAATGAAAATGAGTTGCAGCCCATGTGATGTAACATCACCGATGGGGTGTCATGATGTAATGTTGCAATTGGCAATGTTGGATCTCACCTCTTCTTTGTTTCCCTCTCTCCTCTCCTCTCCCCAGCTCTGTTTGAAGAGTCGGTACCAAAGTGACCCCTGTGATGACGACGACGAATCGAAAGCAGAGAGGACAAATGCAGCATGAAGGACAAACAGACACGTAGAATCACGCTGTGTCTGTTTTGGGAAAACACTTAATTGTTTATGAGTGTTAAGCCATGGGCCCGATCATGTGAGGTTTAATGGTATCAGATATTTTCAGGGACAAAACTGAAAAATGAAAATATTGCACTACACAACTAAAGGGCTAGTTGTGTTTGGTTCACAAGACCAATGTAAATACAGGTTTGAAGCCTCACATAATGGAAGTGTGATAGGTAAATAATGGCTTTTGTTGAAGAGAAAATGGGTGATTTTCTCACAAACAAGGTTGCCATTTTAGGCTCCCCTCCCAGGAAGAGGAACTGGCTGGACAGGTGTAAGCATGGCAGTAAGGGAGTTAGGGAGGGGAGTCATGTTCCTAACAGACTTTAACTGCCTTTCATATGTAAATTTGCAGGCACTGATATTTACATTAATACTAATACAGTGGTGACCTGTTTAATGACAATTGTGCCATTCTGTTTGGAAATCCACATTTAAGTGCACAGATTTTTGAATTTCATATTAACTGAAATAGTATGTGAATGCTATGTAAGTGGCAACAGTATTATCATGTAAAGGGACTTTATTGTAACATCATCTGTTTCATACCAAAGAGGCACTGCTAAATCAACTATGAACATTTAAATACATTATTTATGATGACAAATGTTTGTTATTCGTCAGGTGAGTCAGTTCTCTCCAGTACTGGTTTTTGTCTGTTACCAGGTACAGCTTTGTTTATGACATAGTTCTGGTCATTCAGTAAAGTAATTACATTGAGAACCTTGTGCTCCTGTTTTAGGACTTCCTTAAGCAGATATTCGGCCTCTCTCTCTCAAGGATATTTTTTGCATTTCTAGCCTCCAGAAGAGTTGCAACATGTTGGCAAACTGACACATTTATTCTTAGGAGTGAACTTGTATTACATCAATATGCCACTGAGAAATTCCCTATGAGGCATTTCAACCATTTCAATCATTTTATAACCTTTATAAGGAGAATCGTGAGAAGCAGTGTGGAAGGATTTAACTGAAGGAAAAAAGGTTTGGCATGTGTTTTCCCCATCTACTTCTACCACTGTGTTGTGCCACAATCAAAGATACTGGGCTATCATTTTTTGATGACGTAATGTCTGAGCAATACCAATGGTTGCAGTGCACCTCCTCCATTTACCAATGACGCTTTTCACCTTAAAGTACGACGTCATAGTTTTGCCTTTTTTATTTTTAATTAAAAAAAGTATACAAAATATAGGCCTATATCTACGATGAAATTAAATGAACTCAATACTTACTGGTCGAGCGCAAATATGTTTACGTCACCGCTAGAGGGAGACCTCTTCCTAATTAGTGATTCAAGTTAATTGTTATTGTGTGGTGTAGGCTTATTTGATGTGTTCGATTTCGAGAACCTTTAAGCACGAAATACATATCATCCGTCATGTTTCACTCTTCTGTTAATGTGATGCATAATAACTTGCCATTAAAGGAGAGGGGAGAGGAAAGGAAATTATCATGACTAGACAAAGGATAGACCAAGGGCCAGCGCAATACACTTTGCAAATTCTTGTTGCTTATTGTCGATGGATTTGGGACTATTATCAGTCATTACTGAATGAGCTTATAAAATATGTTTTTACTGAGTTGATGCTAGATCTTCAATAGAATCCGCAGGCTGTAGCCTATTGGCATTGAGCTGCCCTAGAGATCCGAAAACAGACGGTCAATGGGATTTAAATGTGACCCCTCCCACTCTGAGAGGCGTGGCTAGGTCTACCTAAACAGATGGGATGCACTGCTTGGCATTGTCTACATAGACTGTCA
Organism: Alosa pseudoharengus; assembly: GCF_046254945.1. Taxonomy (NCBI): domain Eukaryota; kingdom Metazoa; phylum Chordata; class Actinopteri; order Clupeiformes; family Clupeidae; genus Alosa; species Alosa pseudoharengus. The sequence goes on along the minus strand of NW_027468598.1, from coordinate 20,838,623 downwards.
GTTTTACCTCAGCTGGTCGTCTGAGCGGTCTGATCCACCGCATCTCTTCGGTTGGCTTTTTTTTTTTACTGATTAGCCGTGATAACACACTTGTCAGTCGTGCTCACGGACATATTTCTATACGGCTAGAATTTATCTTTAACGGCGACTCTTTCGTCTTAACCCTCTTATGCATACAGCAACCTAAACCGGCGACGTGAGAGAGAGACATAAAAGCAGTGCCAGGAAGAGAATCTATTTGTCTCCAACGGATGGACTTGAATAAGAGGTAGACACAGAGACGGACTCTGACAGCGTAAACCGTGGACATATTCGTACAGCTCCCCGGCGAAACGGTGGGGAATCGAAGGCAAGACAAACAGTCTTGAAAATAAACATATCACCCTGCTTATTGAGCAGCAACAATGCCGGGGTTTGATTACAAGTTTCTGGAGAAACCCAAGAGACGGTTTCAATGTCCACTGTGCAGCAAGGCGATGCGAGAACCCGTCCAGGTTTCAACGTGTGGACACCGATTTTGTGACACCTGTCTACAAGAATTCTTAAGGTAAGCCACTGTTCGCAGCCTTATGTTGAAAATCGGCCGCCTGAATCAAAGAAGTGTGAAAGAGGGAAAAGTTGAACAACTGGAAGCTGATGACGATCTGAAGGGTTGGCCTGCTGCAGATAATACGGCATAGCCTACGCCTGTTTCTGGATAAAGTAGAGCTGTATAAACATGCATATTATTAATAAAATGGATATTTGCAAGTCAAATTATTGAGATTAGCATATCTTCCTGGTTCTATTACAGCTGGCGTCTGCAGTCACATATTTTCTTCCAGTCATCCATAAAATCCACTTTCCTTTTGAAAAATATATCTGTAATCCTGCTGTGTAGACTAATTCATCTAGCCTACATAGCCAACGAATATGGTGTAAACGCCTTGTCAGATGACAGCCAATGTAGAATGTCCAAAATCAGCCAGTTCTAATATAAACATTTAAATAGAGGTGTGTGTGTGTGTTTTATCAGTAATTACTCGTTGATTCTCAACATAGGCTACTTGGCGTTTTTGCAGTGATTTGTGTTAGGCCTAATGTTTGAAAAGGTCTTTGGCAGTTGTCTGTGTCTCAGTGTCTCTTGCTCATTGCCCTGACACATGCAAGCTATTACTTTAGGGTCTGAGGACAATGAGCTGACAGTCATATTTAGAGCCCACATATTTTTTCCCTGGGCTTGCTGTGGGTGTGGGGTGGTGGTATAAGTGGGTGTGCTTGCATAGGGGCCTATGTGTGTGAGAGAGAGAGACAGAGAGAGAGAGTTTGTGTGTGTGTGTGTTTGTGTGTGTATGCATGTGATCGCTCACCCAGGCAAAAGAGGCCCCAACCTCTGGCTGACGTTACTGCCTGGAGGCTGTGGCTGGGCAGCAGGGATGGGGAGCAAGGGGGCGGGCAGTGGTGGTGGTGGGGGGGTTTGCTGGGAGCTGGAAGGGGGTGAGTGGGGATTACTGTAGGATTCCTTTATTGAAACCAGGGCACCAGAGTGTCCAGGGACCAGAAGACCTTTGCCTCAGAAGTCATTTGGGCCTCGGTAACTGTACACACACACACACACACACACACACACACACACACACACACACACGTGCCTCTTACAATCCCCCCATCTTTTAATGCTTAACAACACTCTATTGACCTGGCTCATTGTAATGGTCACATTAGTGTTCGGAATCAATGGGACAAGCTTGCCTTTTGGCAATTCCACTACCTTTCTTTCCCTCGGACGTTAATGAGTGTCACTGGGGAATCAAGGCCATTCCTTTCAGTTCACCAACTTATGTGTCACTGTCACATCAACCTAAACATAGCATAAACTTGCCAAACCGGTTCCTTTGCCCTCTCGTGTTCACTAGGGCCGTGCCTTGTTCAGTGCACCATGCACATGTTCACAATCATGGCAGGCCTTTTGTCTCCCCCCATAAAGGCATCAGCAGGAGTGATACGGTGTAAACACAGGCAGTGTTGACACCCTGCGTTGTAGAGATAAGGGCTCTGGTGGCAGCTATGTGGCATGTTTGACCTTCAGTCAAATATAGCTGCAGATGTTCACACGCCTTGGCTGTCACGTCTGAGGCTGAGATTGACCCACTAAACTCCAGCTCCTGTATAAATGCCCCCAAGGTGTTGGTTTGTGTTAGACCTGTGCATAGCAGGGCATGACTGTCTTTGTGTGTGTTTGAGTGTGTGTGTGTGTGTTTGTTTGTTTGTTTGTGTGGTTGTGAGAGAAAAAAGAAATGGAATGACATTTTTATAAATCTATTGTAGCGATAATATATAGCATCCGTAGTTGTTCTCAGTGATATAGTGAGCTGTATCTGTAAACTGTGTTTATCTCAAGCACCAAAACAAAGGACAGTGCTACTGACTGATGGGGATGACTGACTGACGGCTGAGTTCCTGAGAAGAGCAATGCTGAAAGACAGAGAAAGTTAATCATCCCTTGGCTTGCCCAGAATGTTAACTCTCGCAAGCACACATTGCCTTTCCAAAGCAGTAAGTCACTACTGTTCATGCCTGTCCTTACTGTGGCAAGTGTGACAACTGCCGCCGCCGCCGCCGAGTATAGAGCACACGAATAGAGTCTCCGACGAGCTTGGAAGACAAAGAAATCCAGGGTGCTCAGGAAGTTCAAAAAATGTTTGGTGCTCTTTGGGGTCGGGAATAGTAGTGTAGAAAAAGGGAAATCCAAGGCACTCTTCTTCAAAAATATTTAAAAAGCCTTTATTTAACTGGCTATATCATAATGGAGCATTTTAAAAAGGAGAAGCAACCCACGCATAGCGGCATAGACAGCCTTCTTCAGTCTCCGATGAGCTTGTCAGTCGCTCAGACGTTAAGATGGCAGCCCCTCCTCATGGTCTAAACACACAGTTTTTCATGATGCTACAAATCTCACATCAACACAGTCATCAACGTGGTGCCTGCGGCAGAGTGTAGAAAAGCAACCTCGTCCACAATAGATGGGTTTCAGATTGCAGATCGCTGCTGTTCAAGAAAGAAATCCTGACTGATTTTTATTCTTGTTTATCTCTTTCTCTGCTGAAATGCATGGCCAACTCACTGAGTGGCTAGACCTGGCAACGTGAGTTTATCCAAGCAAAGGTTATCTTGATCTGCCTTAGTGAGTAAAGTTTGTACGCTATCCTATCATGGTGTGCTTACAGTGAGTATGTCCCGTCTATTACCTCTGACTGTGTGATCAGTTGAGGCTTGCCAACCTGCTCTCTCGCAGTGTAAAGAGAGATTCCACAGGCTTTAACTACACGCTGATCTTCTTTGACACCCCCTCTCCCTCCAAGAGGAAACAACACCTTCGAGATGTGAATGAGTCACTAGGTATTTATGACATATGAATTGGATTCCTCCATTTCAGCTTGGCTTCTCACGCACACAGAGCGATCACAAGGTGTTGTTAGGAGGAATGCACAGGTGTTTGTGCGTGTGTGTATGTGTGTGTGCGCATGTGTATTTATTCATGACATGCTGTTGATCAGCTTCGAGACTGCCTCTGCCTGCCTCTAGACATGTGAAGGTTTAGCCTTGCAACACCGTCTTCCACTCCCTGCCTTTGGCATCGGCCGCTGTTTATGAATCCTCTGCGCTAATGGGCCGTGTTTCCACCAAAGTGGGAGCGCAAGGAGTAAATAAAACCGCAGCCCTCGGCCAAGGCCCGACCTCGCCCATGCACAGATGGCTGCGACCTTGGAGCAAACAGCGGCCAGCCCTCGAGTCCCTTATCTCCGCCGCAATCAAGTGTGTGACTCACGTGCCGCCCGCTCCGCAGCTTGCTTGCAAACCCATAACTCTGCAGGCCTGGGCGAACTTTGAGCGCAGAGGAATTGGATCGCTGCCGCTGCTGCTGCTGCTGCCTCTCTCTCTCTCTCTCTGGCGTGGTAAAGCCTGAGTGGATCACAGCAGTATGCGGCGTAGCAGCCGTCCACAGTGTAATCGGGAGAAGAGGCAGAAGGGTCCAAGTTGAGGGGAGACCACACGCAGGAGAGTATATTAAGTCATAAATCTTTCGGCTAGAGCGGTGGCGGTGTTGGAGCGGCGATGCCCTGGCTCGCGCCGGGAATGAGACTGCAGTTTCTCCTCTCGACAGACGCATAATTGGTTCGCTCTGCCCCCAAAAAGCCGTCACGAGTCTCGTTGCTGGGGCTGGCGAGTTACCCCTGTCGCAGGGGGCACGTCCTGCTGCGGGGATACGAGGCTAATGGGGGCGGTTATTATCCCTGTGACAACACGGCGTTCTGGGCCTGGCTCTCTCCCGGCCTGCTGGCTGAGCTGCCGCCTCCTCACGTGCCCCCTGTGCCTGCCTCAAATCACCCGCCTCTGTTCCACAGCAATCAGAGGGACTCTTCTGATCTACCTTTATTTCTCTCCTTCCCCTTCTTTTTCTTATTCTCCTTCCTTTGCCTTCCCTTCTTCCTTTTCTTTTCTTCCTCTTTTTTTCTCCTTTTCTTCCTTTACTTCTTCTTTTTCTTCTTTGTCTTCGTCTTCCTCTTTGTTTTTCTTTGTCTTCTTCCTCATTTTCTTTTCTAGTACATCACCTCTTTATCCTTTTTCATGGCCCCATGCTGAATGAAGTCAACTGAAAGGAAACAGAGGGCTTGATTGATAAGGCCCTAGATAGCAGTAGCATATACAGACATCCCTGGTCCTCTGCTCATCCAAAGTAGACAGTGCCTCACTGTGTCTTCATTAAAGACCAATGAATTGACCCTTGTCCATTGTGAGGTGTGTTTTACTGGGTAGCTCATAATAGCGATCCTCTATGGACGGGGAGACAGCATGGGACTCAGTGGACCAGGAAGTGACTGTGCCCGGCTCTGTGGGCCAAGCAGATGCCACCTGGCAGCTGTAGCTTTGTGAGCCTGTGCTTTCTGTGGGCACTGTGCCATCTCACCCTATGAATAAGTTGCTCTATAAGTGTGTGTGTGTGCAATATGTGTGCATGTGTGTGTGGAAGTGTGTTTGTGTGTGAGGGAGACAGAGGGAGAAAAAGAGTGATTTTGAGCAAGTGTGTCTATGTTAGCATGCATCCTTGCTTTCATCCTCCTCCGTGTGTGTGTGTGTGTGTGTGTGTGTGTGTGTGTGTGTGTGTGTGTGTGTGTGTGTGTGTGTGTGTGTGTGTGTGTGTGTGTGTGTGTGTGTGTGTGTGTGTGTGTGTGTGTGTGTGTGTGTGTGTGTGTGTGTGTGTGTGTGTGTGTGTGTCTGTCCTGCGCAGGTGTCTGCATTCATGCAGCACGAGGCATGGGTTGCTGAGGCTCCCGATGAAAGGCGTCTCTGAATGACTCTGGAAAGTTCTATGCCAAGCAGGCTTCCGTCTCCATGACTCTGCCACACTGGGCTTTTCTGCCCGCCTCCCACCGCATTGAACTCGCTGCTGACCGAGAGAGGCCAAATCAGGCCTTCGGAAAAAGCCACACGCCTCCAGTGAGAGGAGAGAGGCGAGAGGCTTGCCGATCAGAGCGGAGGTAGCGCCTTATAGCACGCCGGAAGCGGGGCATCCCAGTTTGCGCCAGCGTGGCTATGGAGGAAGTGCTAATGAAATCGTGGGGGTGGTGGGAAGCTCCGAGGCAGTCAGTGGTTTGTTGAGTTGGGAGACAGAACTCAGAACTGATCAATACCACAGCACATGTTTTATCCTGTCTCCTTGTGGGGCTGCTTTAAGCAGAAGATCAAAACACAGGGCAACGTGTAGTGGTTTTCATTTGTAGCACATCCATTTTTAAATGTATGTGAATCTGAGGATGTTTTTGTCCATCGCTGTGGCTGAAGAACAGTACCTGGCACCCACCTCAGCCTGTAATACTATGGATCTGTCTAGTCAAATGAACCACCACACACCACCAAACTACTGTCCTGTCTCTTACTTCCATGTTAGTTTCTGTCCTGTTCAGTTGTACAAATGTTAGACTCGGGTATCGAAGGTTGTGAACAGGGGCTATCATCTTTGTCTGTCTGCCTGTATATTCATCCCTCCATACCCTCCATACAGTGTACAAGTATTTAGTATTTATCTGAGTGTTTCTGCAGAGGATGTGAGTGCTGTCATTAGAAGGTGATGTCATGTTTCTAGAGAAAGCCAGACCAGGGTTGCAGAGGTTCAGCTGTGGCTTTGGCATCGCAGGGAAACGTCTGCGTCCGCAAGACTGGCAGCTGTGGAGCCTCAGGCAGACTAGTGCTTCAAGTCACAAGGGCTCGGCAGGTTGTTTTCAGATGGAGCACTTTTGCCGATGTGTTACTGGTTCAGAAATGTGCCTCAACACTTCTCCAGTCTCAAGTGCTCTGCATTCTTTTGGTGTGGCAGTGAGATTCCCTAGCCCATAGTCCACTCAAGTGACTTCACTCCACACAATGCGCACACGACAGCCACTTCAAATTCCTCAGTGTTTTTTTTTTTTTTCTTCTTGTCTTTTTTCGTTTGAGTACAATTTGTTGTAGGGTTGTTTGCTTGCCGTCTGCATACCTGTCAACAACAACAACAACAACACACACACACACACACACACACACACACACACCCTACATGGACTCGGTGACGCTACAATTTTTTTCAACTGTCAAGGGATAAACGCTGTTTTCAGTCATAAATTTGTAGGACAGCAATTTGTTAGAAGAGGCACATGGCGGGTCGCCGAGACTTTTTGGACATGTCCGTACATGCCCCCCCTCTGCCCTGGGGAGGTCTTGCGCAAACGACTCTCTCTCCCTCTCTCTCCCACCGGCACCTATACAATGAGGGAACTATTCCAGCTATGCAGCGTGGCACCTTCTGCCGTATGCCTCCAGCATGCTGGGACCAGGGCTCTAGCTGCCACCCAACCATGCAACTTGGCCAGTCGCCTGAACATGGTCCCAGGGTATGTGCGGTGTGGTTTCATGAATATTTGTGATTTCGCTTGCTACAGGAGAATGAGTGAGTGAGTGGGTGGGTGTGTGGGTGTGTGTGTGCATGTGCGTGTGTGTGTGTGCGTGCGTGCGTGTGTGTGTGTCTGTGTCTGAGATAGAAAGAAAGCTATACTCAGGCTAGGAGCATGTTTACAGTAGCCCAGACGATCCTGTCATGCTTATATTTGTTAGAAATGGGCATTTGTGTGTAATCTGCAAAAGTCACTTCCATTCTTATGTTGTAGAGTAAATCAAGAGATGTATCCTTCTCTTTTTTTTTTTGCTTGACCTACTACATTTTTTGATCTCTGTGTGCTAGATTCGTGTTCACAGTCAACAACAACAACAGATACTGTATGACTGCGTACAGATTTGGCCAAATATTTGACAAGTCCAGGGTGTGAGAGAGACAGCGAGAAAGATAATTTTGGGAGGTGCGTGGACCAGGCTAAATAAAGAACACACGGTGGACATCTCACCCACTGTGCCCATGGACCAGTTTGCGCTTGGTTTTCTTTTTCCAACTGCTGCTCTGCTTTGTGTTGCCAAAACATTTGCACAGTAGCCCCCTGTGGACGCATGGACAAACACACCAAACCACCCACACACAGTTACACATACCCACAATTCACGCAAGTACTAAAAGACATGCACCAGATTCTGTTGCGTTCATGTGTCGTATTTAGATCCCTTCCTTTTATAGATTTGTAGTACAGAAGGCCTACATCAATAAAGCAACTTCTGTGATATGTCATAATTATTGACAAAAGACTAAACAATTTATCACTAAATATTAGGTCTGCGAAGGCAAGGGGAAATGTAGGGTATTATATAGCCAATAAAGCATTGAGTATCACTGATCAGCAATTAGCCATTCTGTACCTTAGGACTTTTTGAGTGTTTGGTCATTTAAAGGTGCAAAAAACTCAAATATTTCACAGACAACTGCACTGCACTGATTTGGATTGGTGTTGAAATTGGCCGGTAAAAATGATTAGCCCCCACTGCTGTTAGTTTAAACCATAAGTAACTCTAAATAACTCTTGTTCAGTACTCTTGTTAACCAAAAGTCAAGATGACAGACTTTCAGTCACCTCCATGGACCAAAACAAATTAGAATATTAGACATATAGACATAGAAAATCATGGAGTCAGCTTTTTCATTAAACTTGAAATGAGGCAAGTTTTCACATCCCTGAGCTCCCCATGCCCCCAGAGTGTAGCACTGTAGCTGCCTGGCTGCGCTAGCTGCTGGCTGTAGCAACTCGAGCTAGGTAAAACTGATTGTTATCGTTCTTTTTTTTAGAGAGACGGAGATCTATGTGAGAACTCTCCTGATTTCTCCTTTAAGGTCTCATCGTCAGCGCTTTTTAGACATCCACCCTTTAATGCCCTCAGAGGCCTCACACTGGACCCCCCCCCCCCCGATGAAAGATGGCTTTGTGAAGAAGGGTCAAAGGGAGGGAGGGTTAGAGGAAGAGGGGGGGGGGGGGCCCAGCTGAGTGACCACTGGCCTGAAAAGCCTCCTGGTGGCGTGGCTGAGTCCCAGGCATGTGTGGAATCTGTGAGTGAGGGGCTGAAAGATGGCCAGCTGGGGTGCTGTGTGTGTGTGTGTGTGTGTGGGTGAGTGATAGCGGAGATATGGTTGGGCAGGGATGGCGTGGGGGTTGGGGGGGGGTAACTCCCGGACTACTCTACCCTCCCCGTCTCTTTCCATCAGCACCTGTTGGAGTGAAAGGGGTCCTTTCAGAGGGGAACAGGTGCCGGCAGCCCGGTTAAGCTCTCGTGCCAGAGAGCGGAGGAGAGAGAGGAATAGAAAGAGAGAGAGAGAGAGAAAGAGAGAGAGAGAGAGCACTACACCGAACGTTACCGGGGCGCACGGCTGTTGGAGGTCACTGGTGTTGAGCGGTGAACTAACCCTTTCTTCCTCCCCGGAGATGCAGTGAAAGGCTGCCTGTGATCGCTTCCTTCCTGCCGATTCCCCCCTCCAAACACACACACACACACACACAAACACACATTCAATCCCTATGCATCAGATCCGGCCTATTTACTGTTGAGCCTCTCCGGTGGCCAGCTGAAAGACCCTCTCAAATCGACCTCCGTCTCTGTTGGTGTGACTCCAACACTTGCTCTCATTGCTCATTTTTACATATGTCAACAGAGCACAAAACATCACCCCCACCCCCCTCCACCCACAACTGTCTTCCAAACCCCTTCTGATGCACAGACGAGCCATTGATCGATGCGTGAAAGAGCCGGGCTGGATAAAGCCACTTCCTGACATATAGGGCCAGATGCAGCCGTCTCCCTGTCCAGCGGAGCTGAATGCACGCTTGTGCCGTGTCCGATCTAAACACGCACGTACACGAAGAACCATGAGCTCATTTGTCACCCTTTGAATGTCCACTCCACAGTCTCTGTCGGTGTCTCTGTCTGTCTGCACTAGTCTTTTTGTCTTTTTTCAATCGTCGCCGCCTTTGTTTATTGTTTGGACACAAAATGCACCAGTTGAGTCCAGCAGTAAATACTAATTAGCAGGCGATGACTGTCTTTATGGATCTCTTTTGTGAGATTGGCCGCTGCTCTTTCGGAGGGTTTTCTCTCCACACACACACCGCCCCCCCCCCCCCCGCGCCGATCGGGCTGCGCATGATTAGCCGCACGTGGTGGGCGATTTTAAATGCCATCCCGGCTTGAACACGAACACGAATAGGGCCGGCCAGTTTCTCTGGCTGGGGACGGTTGGTGGGACTGAATGCTTGTAAGCATCAGAAGCCGCACGTTCAGAATGCCTCGAGACAAAGGGAGCCATGACGTCACCACATAGCAAAGCCAAACAAAGGAGGGGGTAGGTGGGCAGCAAACGCATGCTGAACCTGTATTGTGATTATCGAGTAAGCAGCACATGTGAACGTGGCCTGAATGCATGCCATGCATGGTAAAAAAAGCAGAGGAAAAAGAGATAAATATGCAATGTGTGTGTGTGTGCATTTGTCTGCCCTGGCTGTTGTCTAGCCCACCTGCGCTCCGTGTGGTGTGGTAAGGGGAAGAGGGGGAGCGGTGGCTTATCGCGTTGCCAAAAGATGCTGGTCTCTGTCAGCTCTGCACCAGAACGAGCCTGCATCCACCCCAGGTTCCTGGTTATCAGCTGTGTGTCCTGTGCTCGGCCCTTACTGCTCCTGAGACACACACACACACATACACACACACTCTGCCTCACCTTCCTCCTCCCCTGTTACCATGGTCACGGAACCACATGGCTGGTCTGGCTGGTGCACCGTCGTAGCAAACCCAGCAGTCGTGAACTGGAGGAGTGAAAGTAGCGAACCTCCGACATCGCCTCTCTCCCTCACTCCTCCATAGCACTGTTTATATTACAGCCTTACTATTCACACTGCATCTCTCTGCTAGTCAGTACCATTAGTACTTTGATAGTTTGTTAATACCAAACATTTTCCTTAATATTGCCTCTAAACCCTATCCCTAGATTGATGTAATTGCAAATTATTGTGAACTGTTGCGCTTTGCTCCTCATTGCACACATCTTTTACTTTTAGCGTAGTTATTATATTCTGTTCCGAGGGCTGTGAGACAGGACTTAAAAAAAAAAAAAGAGTAAAAGAGTAAGCAGTAGAAGATTATGCAAAGTAGGTTTTACTTTGAAGCAACTGAAGAAATAGTCAGGGTAAGAGAGAGGGGCGCCTTTTCAAATGTCTTTGATTTGAGTAAGTAAATCCAAGAAGAAGAAGTTTGAGAGCCAGATTTAGTTTTTTGAAGTTTTGGAGGAGATCACTGCTGACTCATGCTTCGTGGTTGAGCATTCCTACCTGCACCCACGACATGTGTGACTCACACACAGATGTAGGTAAATTACTCAGACGGAACAGGACTTTTCAGTCGTTAACTTCCTCCGAGTTTCGTCAGCCTTTTACCACACCTCTAAATCTGCATTTTGGCTCGGAACGGAAGTGGCCTCTATCTCTCGCAGATTTATGTATCATAATCTTGGACCTCGAGTGAACTTTACAGTGCTTGAAACGATGGTTAAGATTTTAGTATTCACTCCAAGTAGGGCAGATAGATTCAGACTCAATCCATTAAGCAGGTGCCTAAAGATTATGAGGCTTAGAATATATTAATCATTGCATAACTTCTCCTTTCGAGTGGAAATGATCACGCCTTGGTGCGGAAGATGAAAGATGATTATAGAGTAGGAATCAAGTCCGCCTTCCCCCACAGCTGTGTGTTCTTATTAGTGAGTGTCTGCGAAGCATGTGTAGACCTATAAGACCATAGCCAAAGAGACTTTGGCTTCAGAGGTGTCGGAAAACTTGTGCGGCCACTCCTCGTCATAAAGAACCCTTCTTAGAGCACCTGGGGGAGGGGGAGTGTTAATTTTTCCCCCTCTTGTGTTTTGGTCCATAGGGACGTGTCTAAATTAAGCCCACTGCATATGGGGATAATTGTTGCAAAACACCTGATGTGTGTGTGTGTGCTTGGAGAAAGAAATATTTGCTAAAATATTGACTATTACTGTAAAGACCTCTTGATCAAGCTGTGTTTCAATCAGTTATCCAATCCATCCAATGTCTCCTGAAGCCCGGAGGACATATCCGAGAACTGTGTCTCTGGCAGGATCCTCCCTGCAGTTGGTGCAGAGGGCCTCTCGTGTTTCACGAGTCTGAGGCTTGAGAAAAAGGTGAACACAATGAACTCGCATGTTTGAATACAGGCCATCAATTGTCATTCAGACTCTGTGGTTCCAGTTCGGTCACAGGGGTTTTGCAACAGATGTTGAAATGTTTACTTCATTTGCCAGCAGGCTTGAGGCGTACAGTACATGTGATGGAATTGTTTCTAACTCTCATAAAACATGAATACGTAAGTGTTATATAGGTAGAGGTAGTTTAGACTTTTAGACACGATGAAAATGCACAAGAATTGCATGGGCTTTATGTATAGGATATGTAGGACACATGGTACTGCTGCCTGAGGCTGTAGCTACAGTCAGGCTCAAACTTGCCTGTTCCGTGCGCAGCGAAGAGCGGAGGGCAACAGATGCAGGCTAATGAAACAAGGCCCCTGCCCATAATATGTTATTGCTCACCAGGATTATCTGTCCATCCCACCTGCTGCCCGGAGACAGGTTCGCGTCACGGAGAGAGAGAGAGAGAAAGAGATAGAGAGAGGGAGAGAGAGGTGGTATGGGGGCACCGAGGTAATCTGTCTTCAGCCACTCGCCCCACAGATTAGCAACATGCTAATGAACGCCTAGCAAGGGTGGGACATGCCCCCCACCCTCCTTCCTATTTGTCCCATTCTTCTTTGCTCCCTCTGCTCTCCTCCCTTTTTCCTCTCTCTTTCTTTTCTTTCTTTCTCTCTCTATCTCTTTCTCTATCTCTATCTCTTTGCCCCACTCTCTTTATCTGGACTCTGCTATTTGGGTTCAGTTGTGGCCTTGTTTGACTAAATGAGATTATGGAGACGAAAGATGCTGCTGGTGATTTCCTCTGTGACCGCCCCTCCCTCCCTAGCAGGGACCTTTCACGTTTGGCACTGACCTCCCCAAGTCTGGCTGCAGAGCATCAGGAATTCTGCTGCCCTGGCTTTTCCCCCTAGCATAGCGTCTTGGCACAAGGAGAGAACGAGAGTGACAAGTTAGTTCACTCCCTGTGAGTGGAGTCCTTCATGCAAGAATTCCTCCAGTTCTCATTGTGCGCCACTAAGCATAAAATAACACACCCAGGAAGGAACGTTGCGTCGACAGTGATTGGAACAGGCACATAAACAGGGTTCTGCTATCAGGAACTTGAATGCTTCACTGTATGAAAACTCCCCACACCTGCCATAAGGCCACTGCATTTTACCGGTCAAGTACAGCCCACTTGATGATATGGAGAGCGGAAATCTGTGGGTGGAAGTTTGTTGGGACTTTGAACCCAGGTTCCACCCAGATTTATACGCCTCCTCAGGCTTTTGCGTCGGGTGTGGCGCTCGCTCTGTGTGTGTGTGTGTGTGTGTGTGTGTGTGTGTGTCTGTGTGTGTGTGTAACAGATGCCTGAGGATATGTGCTTTCTCCACACAGCCACATGAATCACTGGAGAGATTAGCCCTGTTCCAGTGCCCAGACCCCCTCTTCCCCAGGCCCAGCTCAGACGCTATCTAAACGCCTCATTAAAATGGATTATGACCCGGCTAATGACTCCCCCGTGGCTAGCGCTTGGCCGGTAGAGGACGGAGCCTCTCTCTTGGCTCTGAGAGCAGAGAAACTTGAGGGTGCGACAGTTGTAAACCCTTCTCCTGCAATGTTCCTAGCAGGCAATCACTCAGGCAGGCCCCTAGTTGTAGACTAGCAGGGAGAGCCCCAGGGGTCCAAACTCTGGCCCTGTCCCTCCTACAGTTTCCAATGCATTGAGGAGGGGATCACTGAAAGGACATGCTTTTTTGTCTGTCCTAAGAGGGATTAACTTCTCTTGACTAGAGCCGCCCTCACATACATCCTTGTCTTCCCTCTAAAGTTGCTGATCCCTAACGGTTTTAAAGCCATTGTTTTAAAGTTTTAATTTCTAAACTATTCTTTGACTATTGCCCCTCTATGTTTTTATAAGCTATTCCTGTGTTTATGTAAAGCACATTGAATGATTGAGTGTATGAAATGCGCTATATAAATAAAGTTGACTTGACTTGACTTGACTTGATTGTTACAGGCCATTTTTCTTCATACATTTTTCCCCCTCCCAGAGTGTGAGAGGATGAGGATATTGGCACAGCAATAACTCGGCACATTTGCATATATACACCATATAGGTTGGCTGGAGGGCGTTACTGGAGGCGTCTCAGATCAAGCGTCGACTTGTCTTTTAATTTGATGTAATGCCTCCACACTCCCAGAATCCTCCTCCTTGATCTGTCTGAAGTTTTTGGGAAGTGCCGTCTTATCCTCTGGAGCCAGTCCCACACCTCTGTTTTTCCAGGCGTTAACCCCAAAAATGCCAAACATCCCAGGGAGCTGTGGGACTTCCTGAGATTAGAAGTGGTGCTGGTGATGGTAGAGGCTGATGGAGGATTTATAAACACTCTTCTGTTCCCCAAGTTACTTTTTGGGGAAAGGACACCGTGCCCCCTCCACTGCTGCCCCCCCCCCCCCTTCCACCAGTTCTTGAACTTCTGTTTCTATAAGTTATAACGCCTTTTAAGCGATGTTGACACACACACAGTCTGACAGACAGACGCACACACAGACACGGGTCTGTGATGTGCTCTGGGTGTGATAACTGTCCCCTCTAATCAGCCCAGCTACGGCAGAAAAGCTGCTGGGATCCCCGGTGCTGTGCGGCGGCATTCTTTGGGATTACCGCGGTGACGCCGCATCCCCCTTCAAAAAGCCTCGGCCTCCTCCCTGCATTGGTGCCATCACCGCCACCACCGCACATCTGCCCTCCCACAAGCGCTGCTATATATATATATATATAGAGAGAGAGCCTTGTCATCTGTAATTAAAACTGCACACCCTCCTCATGTGCCCTAAAAAAGAAAAGATGAAGCCTGGGCAGAGAGGAAATCCTTTTAGTGTTTACTCCCAGTTTTCCTGTCTAATCGTTTTATTACAGGGAGCAATCTGGAGTTTGTTTGCGTGGGTACGGAGAATTGTTTGTGCACATGTGTAGTAGCATTAGCATTGTGTGTGTGTGTGTGTGTGTGTGGGGCGAGACGTGTG
>NW_027468598.1:20813967-20818967 GCF_046254945.1 Alosa pseudoharengus | reverse complement strand
TGAGGATCCGCCATGGACAATATTTAAGGGTTTTCTCTTTTTGTTTGGGCTCATTGTGGGGTAATCCATTTTTTAACATGAAAGGGAATTGAGGTTTCCACACACAGTGTCACATGGGGCCATCCGACTTCTGCTACCCACAACAGAGAGATTGTCTCAGCCAAAAAATAACAAAATCCCCCCCATAACATAGTCCATGTCATGCATGATTATAGTGCTGCCTATAAACTCAAAGGGGCTCGCTGGTCTGAAAGGGGTCGGCGGGGTGGGGTCATCACCTGGAGAGCCTGCCAGGGATCATCTGGCCTGTATGAGTGCAGTGTTGTGATTGCCGTCTGAATGTGTGCCAAGGCGGAAAGAGATGGCCTGTTAATCAGGCCTTGAGGAGGAGGAGGAGGAGTGGATTTTAGAGTGGAGGACAGGGGGCACCCCCCTCCCTTCCCTTTCACTCTCAAACGAGCAGGGACCCACCCCTGAGCAGGCACCCACCCTCCCTAATTGGGGAGACGAGTCTGGCGCTGTTGTCCCACTATAATAGCTAGAGGGCTAATAATGCAGGACCCGTGCGTGTATGTGTGTCAGCATGTGTACATGTTTGTGTGTTCGTGTGTGTACATCTGTCTCTGCGTCTGTTCATGTGTGTGTACAAAAGTGTCTCTGATAGTCTCCTCATATATGTGTGTGTGTGTGACAGACGCTGACTGACATAGGCGTACAGTCTAATTGCCCCTCAGGCTCTCCCCTCCTGCCCTCCCCTCCTCCTCCAGCCCCCTCCTCCAGGCCAGCCCAGCGCTTCCTGTCTGCCTGCCCCAGTCCCCGCTCCAGCACATGGGCCGAGGGCTCACGCTGCTCCCCTGAGCCGCCCAACAGCTGCGGAGCCTAAGCCTGCATTTTGAGAAGGGGGGGGGGGGGGCGTCCTCTGAAATTTTAATGCAGTGATTATGTTAACCAGAGACGGTGCTGACCTAGCCTGCCAGGCCAGTTTGCAGTCAGATGCTGTGTGTGTGTGTGTGTGTGTGATCGAGAGAGATCTGTCCCTGAGATCATTTTAGTGTTGTTATTTTAAGGTAATGAGTTTGCTCTACTTGGACCACCATGATGTTGTAATTCTTTGATGGTCTTCCAGCAATGCTTTGTCACAGAGAGAGAAAGAGAGAGAGAAAGAGAGAGAGAAAGACAGGGAGAAAGACAGGGAGAAAGAGAGAGAGAAACAGAGAGAGAAACAGAGAGAGAAACAGAGAGAGAAAGAAAGACAGAGAGACCACATGAGCTGTCTCTTTGCTCTCTTAATGTTGTGATTGAACTTGTGATATGACTTGACCGCCGGCTATCAGAGAGCGTGGAGATACCGGTGTGAAAGTACATGTACTTGAAGTCTGAGCCTTGTCTCTTAAGGAGATGTCAAGGCAGACGGACACATTTCTCCTGGTGGTGTAGTCACTAGTCATTGTAGCGCTGAAGTAAACACACACACACACACACACACACACACATTGACACACACTCAGAGGGAGCCTCTACTCCAGCACACGTAAGTGGCAGCAGAGGCTGGTGTGAGGGACAGCGTAGGAGACGTGTACACGTGTGATTTTGGGCCGCTGTCTGCCTGCCTGTCTCCGTACAGTAGGCCTCTTTTCTTTACTCTTTTTCTTTTCTTTATTGTGCTTTTGTTTCTTTCTTGTTTGATTTTTTTTCTCCCTTTCTCTCTGTGTACGTGTCTTTTCTCGTACTCTATCTCAGCCCCTATCCCTGTGTGTGTGTGTGTGTGTGTGTGTGTGTGTGTGTGTGTGTGTGTGTGTGTGTGTGTGTGTGTGTGTGTGTGTGTGTGTGTGTGTGTGTGTGTGTGTGTGTGTGTGTGTGTGTGTGTGTGTGTGTGTGTGTGTGTGTGTGTGTGTGTGTGTGTGTGTGTGTGTGTGTGTGTGTGTGTGTGTGTGTGTGTGTGTGTTCCATCCTTGAAGGAATCGTTCTGACAGGCCCTTGACTCACTGCCTCTCTCTTTGCATGGATGGAGCAGCCAGAAGGCTGAGCCGTTAGTCCTGCCCATGCTGTAGTCCTCCTCTTCCTCCTCCTCCTCCTCCTCTTCCTCCTCCTCCTCCATTGCGCCTTGTGCTCAGATTACCCCAGGATGTCAAAACTGTTTCATTGGCCTTTCTACCCTTCACCCACCGCTCAAAGTTATGCAGAGTTCAAAGAACTTCGTTCCACATTTGCATGGAGTGCATGAAAAGTGTTTGTCAGCACCCCAAAATTCACATCAACTGCTAGAACAATGCATAAGGAAACGATTCCTGTTTTGTTTTGTTTTGTTTTGTTTTGTTTTGTTTTGGTTTTGTTCTATTGTGTTTGGCACGTGTTTTGTATCCTCTCCTTACGCCGTTTCCCTGGTGACTGACTGACCCTCTTTTCAGGAGGCCGCCGCTGTGGTTCTGAATTCCTTTCCCTCAGTCCTACTGACACACTAACCCTATCAACGAAACATGGAATTACTTCGTCAGGAATTTAGCCCACATGTTTTGTCCCTCCGCGGCATTTTTCTCCCCGATACCCTCCCCACACCTCGCCTTTCACTTTTCTGCTACATCACATGGTCAGTCAGGTGACAGCCGTCCCTTAAGATTAGGGGCCTGTAGGACTCTCCTCAATGGGGACATTGTGAGGAGCCACGGCTCTCTCTGGCCACTCTACGTTCCCTGTTTAATCTGTTTAGTTGTGCTGGGCCGGGGCCGAGGGGAGAACCGCGGAGGTTAGGAAAAGTGCAGCGTTCTGCTGTGGTTTTGTTCTCCGTTCCCTCTTAGGAGACTCTTAGAAAGCCAGGAAAGAGGTCCACGGTTCTTCAAGACAATAAGGCTATTTTTATTTCACTAGTCCCTGCCCACCGCCGAGCAAAAAAAAAAAAAAAATGCTATTGAGGTGAAATGCCCTCAATGTCATTGGGACACTTTGTAGCACAATGTCGAGATTGTGTTTCCTACAGCAGTAGTTTCGTTTAGCCTGCATTTAGCCCGACTGCATCTCATGTGGCTCTGACATGGTGAAATGGCAAGGACAGGGTAGCTCCCAGTCACAGTGCCTACTGTATGTGCTGCGACATTGTATATAAACGGACATCATGGGGCTGAAATGACCCCTCAAAAGCACACTTCTGAAGTAGCAATTCAGATCTATCCTATCCTGTCCTTCTCCTCCTTTCGTCTCTGTCTGGTACCTGAACTCGTCCGCACTGTCACAGCAGGACTCCCATTACTGCCTCGTACTGACAGACTCAGGGGTGACCTTTACTGCTTTTACCTCAGACTTATGGAGGTCTCTTCATGGGACTGTGACTTTGTTGAACTCTGCCGCTTCACTCTCTCTCTCTCACTCTCTCTCTCTCTCTCTCTCTCTGCACTCTCTTCTATCCCCAAACCTCCCCAAGGCCCAGGCCACGTCTATTATTCACCACTGTGAATATTTCATGCCACGTCCGGCGCTTCTGATTGGCTAAATTGTCTGCAGGGATGCAGTAATAAAACGTAACGAAACGTTAAATGCACCTTTGGGTCTCTTCCAAAAACGACCTTTCCAGTCAATTCCATGGTGCCTCTACTTAGTTTATGGAAACATGTGATGACAACGGTTATCTTTGTTTTGTTTTTTTCTTTTCAAAGAGTTGGAAAATCAAAATAAAAAGCGAGCAACCCAGTAGTGGGCAGGGTTGAATTTTGCCCATCAGACACACAAACAAGCGATCAATATTTCCTAGAAGAGGTTAGCAAAGTACAAAGGACAAGCTGGCTGAAGTCCTGTGTTTTGTAAGCCAAGCCGACAGGCAGACGTTCACTGTTCCATTCGGCCTCTCGGCTCTGTGCCCTTCAGAAAACAAAACCCAAGAATTCCAGACAGAGTGAGTGAGACAGAAGGATAGAATGACAGAGAATAGAAATAGAGAGTGGATACTCAAAAAGGCCATGTGTCACTGTGTGAAAGCCACATTCCTTAAGAGGAAGAGGTTGAGAGCATTAGATATAACGTCCTTGAAAAATGTTATACACACTCGCGAGAGAGATGATTATTTTTTAACAGACACAGGGTTATATCTGGGTGATGTGGTGTGGGCGGACTTGGAAAAGTTGTGGGTGTGGCACTGTCATTCAAATAAAGCTGCTTTTGATAATGGTTACAGCCGACGCAAGCCTGAAAGGTGTGTAGAATTCAGTGCCATAACCGCTATGATTTGAGGTAAATGCACTGGTAAATGACTTGCCGCTATTTCCTCTTGGACTGTGACTGATGTTTCTCTTTCTCTTCTTTTGCAGTGAGGGCGTCTTCAAGTGCCCAGAGGACCAACTACCCCTTGACTATGCCAAGGTAGTGTGACCCACTTTTATTTAACTTGCCTTATTTTACTCTCCAAACACCATCAAATTCTTAACACCAAACAAAATATGGGGGTACATACATGATCTCTACCTCCATCTCCACCAATAGACGCTATGCTGGATTTTTTTATTTCTTAATTTATTTTTAAAACATCAAAACAACATAAAATGTGTTTTCCATCTGCTAAAGCTCCACAGCAGTGACTAATGCTGAGGCAAATGCCACCCGAAATGAACATCACCATAAGCTATAAACAGCAGCCAGGCTGGGGTGGATCGCAACCCCCCTGCCCCCCCCTCCGCCAGGCCATCCCCAAGCCCAGGTCTCAGCCCTCAGCCCTGGGGGCCTCTAGGTAGCTGGGACGAGAACCATGGCTATTAGCCGCCCTGCTCCAATGAGCCTGGCTAATTGCACTAACAAACAACCCCAGGGCTGTCATCTCCTCCCCTCGGAATGTCAGATCCCGTTCCGAGTGGAGAGGACGATAGGGCAGAGTGTGCGGGAAGGAGTGAGAGTGAATCATTTGTGTTTTTTTTTTCCCTTCATATTTTGGTTGTTTTTTCCCTTAAAGTTAAAATTGACAAAACAATAACTTGCTCCCAATCTAAGTGGTCGGATGGTAAAATGTCACTGGGCAGAGC
>NW_027468598.1:20776467-20808967 GCF_046254945.1 Alosa pseudoharengus | reverse complement strand
GAAACCAAATGAAATAAATAGTCAGAGAGAGAGATATAGAGAGGGGGACTGAAGAAGAAATACACAAACACATGTTTCTTAATATACATCCCCTCCTACGTTTAAATGCTAGTATTGCTCACCATGCAGGCCATAAGCGACAGGCTCGTGTTACCACACAGTCTGTAGCAGTGCTCTTCCTTTGTGCTAATTTCAAGAGCAGCTTGTGAAAGTGCCTCAGTCATAAACAGATGTAATTGTGTGAACAATTTGAATCGGGGTGGCTTTTAATAGCCATGGTTAAAAACAGTAACGTGGAAGATGGTGTTTTTTTTCTAGTGTGGATACTGAACCCTAAATGATCATTTCTCTCTCTCTGTCCCTGCTTTTCTCTAATCCCTTCTTTCTTTATCTTTTGCCATCTCTCCTCTCCTCCCTTGCTCCCCCTCTCTTTATCTCTACTCCTCTCTCTCTCCTTGTCTCCATCTCCTCTCCTCTCTTCTCTCTCTCTCCACTCCCTTCTTTCTTTCTCTTTTGCTATCTCTCCTCTCCTCTCTCACTGTCTCCCCTCTCTTTATCTCTCTAATCCCTCTCTCCTTCTCTCCATCTCTCATCTACTCCCCCTCTTTATGTCTATTCTCCCCTCCGCTCTCCCTCTCCTTCCCTCCATCTCTCCGCTCCCTCCTGCTGCAGAACCACCAGGGCATCTGCCCCCAGGAGAGCGTGTACTGTGAGAACAAGTGCGGAGCCCGTATGATGCGCCGGCTGCTGCCCCAGCACAGCATGGCCGAGTGCCCCAAGCGCACACAGCCTTGCAAGTACTGCGGCAAGGAGTTCGTCTTCGACACCATCCAGGTGAGTCCTCGTCGCCAGTCCAGTCCAGTCCAGTCCAAACCTCGCCATGCCAGGCCGTGTCAAGCTCCCGCTGACCCACACAGAGAGCTGCCTCTTATCTCATCTCAACAGCTGGTCTCTCAGCCTACATACAAATAGCAGGTGTCCTTTACCCTAAATCATAGTTACCGAGTGGGAGGCAGTTTGTGCCATCAGTTCTCAACAGATAATGCACCTGCTTTCACTATCACTGTTAGGAGTTTGTCCATGAAACAACCAGCCTAGAACTTTTGCTACTTGCTAAACTTATCAAACACAGATTGTCTTTGAGGAGGCCGGTCTTGTGTATGTTTTTGACCCCCCTGAGTCTTTGCTGAGGCTGTACACAGACTTCAGCAGGAGGGAGGATGCCTAGTGTGGGAGGACTTTGATGTGCTGGTACTCTCAGCCCTGTGTGTGTGTTTGTGTGTGTGTGCGCGTGTGCGTGTGCGTGCGTGTGCGTGTGTGTGCGCGTGCGCGTGCGTGTGCGTGTGCGTGTGTGTGTGTGTCAGCGTTCCCTCACAGCGGTTGGTGGGTGGGTGGCATGATGACGGTTCAGGGCCATGCAAGTGAGGTGGCACGGGGCAGAGGCGGATGTGATCGCTGGCTCTCAGGAGCGCTCGTGCCAGCATGCTGCCAACGCCACTGGCACGGCCAAGTCCCCACGCCCCCGAACTGCACCTGTGCCCAAACACACACACACACACACACACACACACACACACATACACTCACATATCCTCTCATATGCACATAGGCACAAATGCTCTCTCTCACACACACTATCATTCACGCTCACACTAGCACACATTCTTTCACGGCCACATGCACACACATGGGGGCACGCTAACACATACACACACACACACACACACACACACACACACACACACACACACACACACACTGAATCCCTGACACCTGGTGGCCTGTGCTGTTCCTGTGAGGAGATCCCTTTCACAGGTTCGTGTTGGGGAGTCCTCTTGACTCATAGGTCACCAACGCCGTCGCTGCCGGCGGGATTCCTCTGGTCCCCTCACTTCTCGGTCCACTCACCCACATGTTCCGGCGCCGGTGTTTGCCCCTCTGCTGCGTCTGTCCTTTTCGGGAGCCTCTTTAATTGACCTCGATGACTGCGCCATGTGCTCTCAGATAGGCCAAGGGGAATTTCTCTGTGTGCTTGTGGCGCTATAAAAGCCCAGACTAGCCATCTCTAATTAGTGACATGTTTAGTTTAGTTGTATTCTGCTGATTGCTACAGGCTGTTGTATTCATTGTGTTGGGTCAGCCTCAGTGTGTCTGTATTTCTCTAATCCTGTTTTATTTATAAAAGGATCTGAACAAATGATAACTTGGCAAATAATGTGTGAATGTTCAGAAGCTGCAGTCCCTCGACAGGCTGTTTTATTCACACTGCTGGTACATCCTTAGTGTTTCCGTGTGATCCGATTTTTATTTCTGAGAAAAGAACTAAACAAATTCATGGTGAAGCAGTCAAGACGTGTTAATGTTGATACTGCAGCTCTATCCTCCTCATCCTCATCCTCACCTCACCTTGCTATTTCTCTCTCCCCCTTCTCTTTGGTACACAGAACCACCAGTATCACTGCCCCCGCTTCCCCGTGCAATGTCCCAACCAGTGTGGCACGCCCAACATCGCCCGCGAGGACCTGGCCAACCACGTGAAGGAGAGCTGTGGCAGTGCCCTCGTCCTATGCCCCTTTAAGGACGCCGGCTGCAAGCACAGGGTAAGGGCATTGGTGGCAACACGCACACTTGCACACACGCACACACACGCACACGCACACGCACACGTACACGCACACACACACACACACACACACACACACACACACACACACAAAGAAATAACACTTAAATCCACTTTGTTTTAGTCACTTAAAACAGCAGCATGTCTAAAGAAAGACAACAAGATTACTAGCGGTAGTCACACCAGCTTCATTTCAGTGGGTTAAAAAAAAAAATAATGGCATGAGTCCTGAGGAATTCTTTTCACGTGGCTGAATTCCGGACAGGATGCCAGCTAGTCATGAGTCAGACAACTGCAAAACATCTTCACCCCTCAAACCTCCCCGTCCCCTGTCCCTCCCCCTGCCCCGTTGGGACTGACTCACTGCCAGGATGCCAGGCTGCCAGCTCCACTGCCCACCCAGCTAGTGGCATCACGTCCCTGACAGTGACAGGCACTGACCTGTCTTTCAGCCTCACGTCCTGGTCATACCAGGCAGCTGGCAGAGAGGCCAGTGGGCACCAGTGTGAGCAATCAGGCCACAACACAGGATGGAAAACACTGACCGCAGCGTTAAAAACATCCACTTATTCACTGCGTAGTGCACTTGTCACTTGTCAATAACCACCCTACAGTTATTCATTATATAGAGCACTATGTATGCACTATGACGGCATGGATCTGGAGGAGTGGATTTTACTTTTTACAGTAAAATCATTGAAAACTTGATTAAAGTTTCCTATGTGATGTTGTGGTTATAAGAAAAACATTTCAGTTTTTTTCTATTTTAAAGCTTCAGTCAGTGACACTTAAAAGTACAGTATGTCTACGAGATAAGATTACTGTCTCGTTACTGTCATTTGGAGTCTGTCAGGCGTGATTGGTCTGCTTTTCCCTATTCTGCTCGTAATTGAGCATCTAAAATTAAATGCCGCGCATACATCCCAAATTACTGGATCAGCTGCCATAACTGCTGTACGGAACAATGACGGTCTTTACAGGGAAAATGCAGGAAATCTGCCTCTGGGGTCCATTTTAATGAGAGTCACACTTTTCCGATCTGACAGGGCATTTTTTATTCTATTTTTGAACACATTAACTTGATGTGAATCGGATACAGACTCTTTGTGTGTGTGTGAGAGAGAGTGTGTGTGTGTGTGTGTATGCTCCAAACTTTCTTGTCGCTAAAGCAGGCTAGTTTCCTGCTTGGAGCAATCAGCTTTGTTCTTCCTTGCAAACCGGAGGGATGAGCGAAAGAGAAGAGAGAAAAAGGAGGAAATCAGGGATGTGCATCATTTATGGAGGAGGCGGCCATGTTTAAATTCATAAAGGCCCCTTCTTGTGCTGGAGAATCTGCTGAAGGATTTCGGGCCACCGTAGTAATGTGCGCAGACAATCGCTCTGTTCTTCTGGAAAAGACCTTCGAGTTGATGTCCCCCTGCTGCCACTTTCCCTGGGAGTCTCCCCAGAGTGGTTACCGAGTCTATTTCCTTTCAACTTAAGTGGAAATCAGTGGTCAAATTAAATTATTCTCTTTCACAATGATTTTCACTTAAAACAGCTTCAAAGGCATTCCGTGAAGTCAGTGCTGTGTCATAAAGCTAATTGAATTTCGGGTGCTGATGGGACTATAGTGAGCCGTGGATCTCTCATGCACACTCACCGGCCTGCAGCCCCACAAACTCCCTGCAGCGTGCTTGCACAGCCATATTGGATTGCATATTTATGTTCAGTTCTTTGGGAAGGTGGGGAGGGACGTTGAAGTTTTGTTCCTAATACTCTGGTTACCGACTATGAGGCATTGTGTGGCAGACTCTCTGCATGGTTCTTATGTTATGTTAATGTGATGTTAATGTGGTACTGTGAGACAGCACTGCAGTGCATCTGAGATCACATGAGCTGCTACGGCTTCACTCACATCTCAGTCTGTATCTTGCAGTGTCACTAGATGGTGATAGCCAACTAGCTGCATTTAGGGCAGTTGATAGACAAGTTCTTGATTGACAGGGAGCCTTTTTGAGTCTAAACAGCGGCTTGATTACCAGTCCAACCCATAACACCCTCACTCACTCTTTTCTTCTTCTCTCTCTCTCTCTCTTGCAGTGTCCCAAGATGGCGGTCGGGCGTCACCTGGAGGAGACCACCAAGTCGCACCTGACCATGATGTGCAGCCTGGTGGTGCGCCAGCGGCAGGAGCTGATCGAGCTTCGGCGCGAGGTGGAGGAGCTCTCCGTCAGCCATGACGGCGTGCTCATCTGGAAGCTGTGCGACTACTCGCGCAAGCTCCAGGAGGCCAAGCTGCGCAACAACCACGAGTTCTTCAGCCCGGCCTTCTACACGCACCGCTATGGCTACAAGCTCCAGGTGTCGGCCTTCCTCAACGGCAACGGCAGCGGCGAGGGCACGCACCTGTCCATCTACATCCGCGTGCTGCCCGGCGAGTACGACAACTTGCTGGAATGGCCCTTCTCCTACAAGGTGACCTTCTCCATCCTGGACCAGAGCGACCCGTCGCTCTCCAAACCACAGCACATCACAGAGACCTTCAACCCTGACCCCAACTGGAAGAACTTCCAGAAGCCAAGCGCCGCCGCAGGGGGCGGAGGAGGCGGCAGCCGCGACTCCATGGACGAGAGCATGCTGGGCTTCGGCTACCCCAAGTTCATCTCGCACGAAGAGATCAAGAAGCGCAACTACATCCGCGACAACGCCATCTTCCTCAAAGCCTCCATAGAGATCCCACAGAAGATCATGACCTGAGCTGTTACGTGTTAAAAGAAGAACCAAGACGATTTTTTGTCATGTGAAGTCACAAAAGAGTCATATGGATAAGACTGTTTGTTTTATTTTCTTTGTGATTTTTATTTTTCCGTTGGTGAAGACTGGAGTAGATGTGCTTAAATGCATATTCTGTTTTATAGATATTACCTTCCCCACTCAGAAGCACTCCTAAAGGACTCGGAGGTTGTCTGTGTTGGTTACGTCTGTCCAGATGGAGAAGCTGGTGATTTTTTTTTTCTAAAAATGTAGGAGAATCGAAGTGGTTGGTCTGCAGAACCATCACTCTGAAACGTTTTTGTTTTAAAATCGTTATCCTTCCTTGGATTGCTTTTTGACACTTTTGTTTTTCAATCTGCATCAAAGCCTTGGGGGAAAAAAATCAATAGTGCCTAGAGAGAGTTGTTTTGGAAATTCTGTGTTTTTATTGTCTCTGTGATGCAGATATAAATATAGAACAAACAACAAACAAACAAAAGGCGAAGTGTGGCAAGGAAAGCAGTACGGTCTTTGCACTTAAGCGGAATGTTTGTTTAACGCATCTTGTCTGAGGTCGGACTGAGACACTCCTGAAGCTTGTGAAGAAAAAGGCTCGAAGATGTTAGGAATTCAACAGGGACACTTGAAACACACTTGCCTTTTTTATTTACACACTCCTCTCTCACCCTTGTGCTCAGTGCCGCAGTTCACGACCTTGTGTTTTCTTTTCCCCCTGTTCGAACATTTTAAGTGAACTAACAGCAACTGTGAGGTAAACTTTTCTTTGTCTATCCGTGTCCCATCACTCTAGTAAGATGATACTGGATGGAAAGTTCTAGAAAGCCAAACTAACTCCACCCTGTTGTCTTTGTCTAACGACAGATTGAACTCCTTGTAGACTTTAGAACCATTTAACTACTGTTCTTTTCGAGCCACCATTGCATTTTGAAATCTGTAGCACTTGATCAAGATCCAGGCACACAGCTGCTTATAGTTTTGATTAGACACGCCACCAGTTGACTCCATGTTTGAGGCAGTAGAAGTTACAGTTGAAAGCTGTTCATGTGGGCCTTAGTTGAAAAGAAGAAAAGAAGCCTCCACTGGCTGATGGGGAGGTTCCTGGACCACGATAGCTAAAGGTGCTAAATATAGTCAGTGTGGGGGAGTCGGAACTCACACACACACACACACTGACACACACACACACACACACACACACACACACACACACACACACACACACACATACACACAAACACACACAATCATACTCATTGTCCTGTGTAAAGCAGGACCTACACACGTGAATGAGTGCAGAGATAAAACGCAGCCATGGAGAGTTTGTTTACATATCGGGAGAGAGTTCCATAGTGTCACTCTTGGCCTGTGTTTGGAACTCTTGAAACCCCCTTCCAACAGTTGGAAGCAGTGGTAGTGTTGATGAGGGCTTCTTTTCTTTCTTTCTTTCTATCTTTCTTTCTTTCTTGGAGTGGACAACTTGTCAACCAATGGAACCAAATTGTTGTTTTTTTCACATGTAAAACTGTGAGCAGTGAATTTGAGCTTTATTTCAAGTTCAATGTGTTTGTCGATTCTGTTTTGTTTTGTTTGTGTGTTCACTTTCATCTGGCTGGTGTTTGCTGGCACTTTGAAAAGGTGCCCCTCCACTCCATGGGGTTGGTGGGACTTGAAACAGTGAGGTGCTGGTAACCATGGTCACCACTAAAGCAGAGGACTCTTAGGAAAAGGAGTGGGGGGCTGAGGCCTAATGAAAGATGACTGTCTGTGTCACCCAATCAGATTGCAGATGGACTGGTGGCAGAGTTTTGTTTATAAATGTTATAAATAAATATATAATATATGTGAATACTAACAGTTTGGGGGGCAAGGGGAGGGGTGCTGTTTTGCAGGACGAGAGATAAGGCAGAAGCACATGAGGTTTTTTTCTTTTTTTACTTGACAAGGAAGTCTGGGGATTTGATCATGCAATGATACCAGCCAATATTTTACAACAATTTTATGACAAACTGAGATTTCATTGTATGTTTTTTTTTTCTTTTGTCTTTCTTTTTGTAAGATACTGTATTTTGAAAATGTTTTATACAACATGTCATCGAAGTGTGGAGTTCTGAAGAAGGTGGACGGGAGGTTGTGGTGCTTAGGAACTTCAACAGCCTCCCGTACGAGTTGTCATCTCTCATTGATGTTTGGGCTTGATTTTCTTGCCCTCTTTACTTTATTTGGTCTGCTTTCTTGGATTTCAAATACTCAGATGTTTCTGTCTGCATTATTTCCTCTTAAAAAGTATTTATTTTAAGGAGCCATCGCCTAAGCTTGATTTGAAGCGATTGGCCCTCAGAAGAAAAGAGCAGAAAAAAGAAAAAAGTGTTTTTAAAAAATGTCAACTCATGGTTGCTTGTAAAATTACCCTTAAAATAATAAAATACAGTCAATATAATGTCGTTGTGCTATTGCTCTTTATTTGTGCTGTTGCTCTTTATTTTGCATGGCTCAACAATCTGTGTGGCATGTGTGGACCGGGTACTCACTGACCCTATTGTTTTTGTGATGCTAGTTTCAGTCACATGCCACCACTCTCTGTCCCTCTTTCTCTTTCTCTTTCTCTCTCTCTCTCTCTCTCTCTCTCTCTCTCTCTCTCTCTCTCTCTCTCTCTTCCTCACTTGCACCGTGAGAATGCTGTCCCCACAAATATTTACAACCACTGTTGACAATTCTCCTGTTTACATTTACACACTATTTTTTGGTCTGGAGGCACGCAAGGCAACCCAGGGAACACCCCATCTGCAGTGTCAAGAAAACGCATCGCTGCACCGCCGCATAACATATAAATGTATTGCTCTGTCTGCATGACCGCAAGCACATTCCCTCACTTTGAGCAAAGAACGAGCAGCGGACGAGTGCTGGAAGTGGAGACAGAGGAGGCTAGACTTGAATAGTGATGCTTCTCAGCCAGAGGGGTCACGCTGCCTGACGGTCCTTTGAGGACCCATGGTCCCCTTTGTGGCTGTGGAGAAGAGAAACATTTAATTGAGAGGCTGGCCCGAGTCAGCAGATCGGCCGGCCAGCTAGCCAGCCAGCAAGCTCTCCTCCTGAACGGGACTTGACTAAGCTCTTTGTTTTTTGCTTTGTCTGGTCAGTTTAGGAGGCAGAAAGCTACACAGTGCAGCCACACACACACACACACACACACACACACAGTGTGTGTGTTCTTGAATGCCCAGGGACTTGGGGGAGTAAGGGAAAGTGGGAGGGAGGAAGGAGAGAGAGAGGGAAAGGAAGTGAGAGAGACTTGTACGGCACTTTGATGTGGTGGCAAGCTTTCTCTCTGGACGCCGAGAGTGGGGGAGGGCCTTTGTAGAGAAAAAAAAAAAAAAAAGGGGGGTGCACACCTACCTCAAAGTTCCTGAGGGGTCTCTTAGGAGGACAGACGCTCTTTCAATTATGAGAGACTGAGTCTGAATCTGAACTCTCTTTTGCCCCCCAAAAAAACAAACATGTTGTAACTGTGGTATATCTGCTGTGGGTGTATAATCACCTCAAAGAAAGTTCATTATAGATCAAAAGCATTGATTATGACTTTTCCATATAGGTCTCTGGGGCTCACATGAGGCTGCTGGGAGCTCTGCCAGTGTGTGGTTGGCGGCATCATTCAACTGTGAGAGTTTTCTGAGTGTGATGACTAAGACTGTCCATTTTCCACGCACACACTATCTCTCCTTGCTCTCTCTCTTTTTTCTCTCTCTGCCCTCCTCTCTTACTCCCTTCATCTCTCTCCTCCTCCTCTTCCTCCTCTTTTCCTACCCTCTCCTAACTGTCCGCTTCTCATCTCGGTCTCACACACGCTCTCTCACTCTCCTTCTTTCTCCTCTGTCTCTCCGTTCTCTCTCTCTTGTTCCTATCCTCTAACTCTCTCTCTATCTCTCTCTCAACCCCACCCCCACCCCCTGTGCGTTTTCATCCAGCGACCTGGCTCTGTTTCCACTCAGTGTAGCCGAGAGGCCGTGTTATTTAAAGTTGAGTGGAACGACCCAAAAGGCTTGTCACTGGCCGCCACAAACTTTCCTTCTCTCTCTCTCTTTCTCTCTCTCTCTCTCTCTCTCTCTCTCTCTCTCTTTCTCTCTAACTCTCTCTCTTTCTCTCTTTCTCTCTCTCTAACTCTCTCTCTCTCTCAGGGCCGCCGCAGGAGAAAATAGCAGCATGTAATTACCCACCGGTCCTGCATGGCCCGACCCAAACGTGCCCAACCCAGCAAAGCCCAGCCCAGCCCAGGATAACCCGTCCACACATGGAGCTGCTCAGGACCTCACGTGCACGTCCGACACACACACACATGCATACACTTACACACACCCATGCATACACACACAGTACCACTGCCTTATCTTACATCTTACACACAGAGTTTTCTCTGTTAGCACTGTGCAAATATTAAAGTCAAGTAACATGACTCTGTAGCTGGCTCCACTTTATCAGGTTAACAGACAACCACATTCCCCCATGCGTATCAATGGCTCTACCCTTTCTGGTGCTGTTTGTTTGGCCAATCATTGACAAGGTAAATCCCCCGCACCCTTCCCTTGGCTTGGCTCTAGTCTCCTGTGGTGCTGTGCTCTCACTGGGGTCTGAGGTCTGAGCTGTGACGTCTGAGGGAGGAGGTAATAGGTGATAGTTTAGGTAACACTTTACTTGACAGTATCGGCATAAGAGTGACATGACACTGTCATGAACACATGACACTGTCTTGACACATGAACCCTAACCCTAATCCTAATCCTAACCCTAATTTGTTATGACAAAAACCGAATGTCACTTAATAACAGAAGCATTATGGCAGCCGTGGCCTACTGGTTAGCGCTTCGGACTTGTTACCGGAGGGTTGCCGGTTCGAACCCCGACCAGTAGGCACGGCTGAAGTGCCCTTGAGCAAGGCACCTAACCCCTCACTGCTCCCCGAGCGCCGCTGTTGTTGCAAGCAGCTCACTGCGCCGGGATTAGTGTGTGCTTCACCTCACTTGTGTGTTCACTGTGTGCTAAGAATGTTTCACTAATTCACGGATTGGGATAAATGCAGAGACCAAATTTCCCTCACGGGATCAAAAGAGTATATATACTTATATATACTTATACTATAAACGTTTATGACTTGTTTATGACACGTTCATGACAGTGTCATGTCACTCTTATGCCGATACTGTCAAGTAAAGTGTAACCATAGTTTATTTTGTTTTTAGCCAGAGAAGGGTATTGTGCATGTGTGTGCTTGTGTGTGCATGTGTGTTAGGTATCAGCCTAGTGGTGAGACACTTAAAAGGGTATAGATTGTGAGAACCTCCAAAAAGGCGAACAAATGAAATACAGAAATTAATAAATAATTACATTTTGCACAAAAGTGTTTATTTTACAAAAAGTGAATATATAATAAGATGAATTAACAGAAAAGAAAACGTTGGCTCAAAAATCCAAAGTACAATAACAAACAGAAGTAGCAAAGTAAAAACATAATCTGAAAACAAGGCCTAGAGACGAGGATTCGCGTCAAGTCCATGCCAGCCTCACACTCTGGCAAAACCGGTAACATCCTGCAACACAGATCACACACACAGACACAGAACAGGGCAAAGCACAACACAAACACACCAGGGCATAACAGTGTGTGTGTGTGTGTGTGTGTGTGTGTGTGTGTGTGTGTGTGTGTGTGTGTGTGTGTGTGTGTGTGTGTGTGTGTGTGTGTGTGTGTGTGTGTGTGTGTGTGTGTGTGTGTGTGTGTGTGTGTGTGTGTGTGTGTGTGTGTGTGTGTGCGTGTGTGTGTGTGCATGTGTGTGTGTGTGTGTGTGTGTGTGATTAGAGAGAGATCACATTAGGCATTAGACCTGCATTCAGAGGTTTAGAGAGGTTTTCAGTCATTCTGCTGGACTGATACATCAATACTGTTTGAGTGTGTGTGTGTGTGTGTGTGTGTGTGTGTGCGTGTGTCTATGCAACAGTATGTACTTGTTTCGTGTATCCTGTGAGTTTTTGCCAATGATTACGCTTTAAAAATGGCCACATAGGCCCCTCCCTTATCTTCACTATCGCTCCAGGCTACACTGAATCGAGAGAGAGAAAGAGAGAGAGAGATCAACCCATCCCCTTTACTGTCCCACAGCAGTGAGAAAACACATCAACAAGAGATAACACACACACACACACACACACACACACACACACACACACACACACACACACACACACACACACACACACACACACACACACACACACACAGACACTCACACACACACACTCCCCCACCCTAGTCCAGCTGCTCCACAGCTCACTGGCTCCAGGGGAAGAGGTGTGGTGAGCACTAAAATGTGAGCCATACGTCGGAACATATTTCAGCGTGACGCCAGATAATGGCACATTTGGAACACATGGGGTGGACATGAGGGAACAGGCACCAAGGCAGAGGGGCCTTTCCTTCAAAGCAGTCAGACAAAGCAGACACCAATCTTAACGGACACTCCCGCTCCGAATAATGCCAACGATAACCACAACACAACACCCTCTTTAAAGAAAATGTACTTTGAACAGATGCATCTGTCAAATAACTATACTACCATACCAAATAACTATACTATAACTATAACCCAAGAAATGGGCCTTTTGTTGTACTCTTCACCAAACATCCATATAAACTTTGCCATGTCATGGCTGTCTCGTAAATGACAAAGCACATCTTTGTAAGTCCCCACCCCTCTGTGTTTCTCTGACCTTGTGTCTGTTTCGTTCTCCATGTCTCTCGCCGGTTCCATCAGTATGCTGCTGAGAACCACAGACACGCGCTGGTGGGTGATGCATGAGTCCCTAACCCAGCCGTCCAGCTCCCTGTTGCCTCTGTTGCCCTTGGCTCCTTCATTAGCACCTGGGCTGTAGGCTGGGTAGTCTGTCCTCTACCACAGGTCTGTCTGCACTCCGCCAGGTAGCCAGATGGGCCCCCCCACCCCCACGCTTCAGGTTCACCACTGACAGGTGTGCTTTTTTGTCTTCTGTGAGAGTGATGTGATGTGGCGTGGGTGAGTGGTGAACTCAGGGAAAATGAAGTTTTCAGACTGGGGATATATTCATGACTATAAAACACATAACTATATCTGACATAAGCACTTGATTTGGTGAACAGATGTTTGCAAGGAAGGAGTTTGTGTCTTGCATAAAAAAGCCACAAAAATAGTGTATGACCACCGCTTTGAAACATTCTGTATGAACCAAGATGAGACTGCAGTTCACTCTGGTCCAGGTCGGAGTGGCTAAAACCAAACTAGTGCTATTTCATGTTACTTCTTATTCCCTTATCCCGTGACCCAGGGCCAAGCAATGCCCACTTTAATTAACTTGCTAGGCCTAATTAATTGATTACTTGTTTCACTGCAGCATCCATCTAAATGATCCAATCAGCCAGATCACCTACATACAGTGGCCTACATACACACACACACACACACACACACACACACACACACACACACACATTGAGGACATAGTGTGACAGCCTGTATTGTGTCCAGCAGGCAGATGGCAGTGGCTGCTGAGTCCGTATTGATCTGTCAGTGATCTGCATGCAGTCAGGGGTGGAGGTGGACTGACAGGCCATTCGCTCCACAACACTGGATGACCTGCTGGGGCGGAACCAGGGGTGGTGACCCAGAGCCTGGGGGGGATGAGTTGGGAGGGGGTGCTGGGCGTACACTTACCGACAACACACACACACACACACACACACACACACACACACACACACACACACACACACACACACACACACACGCACACACACAGAGTGACTGATGGATCAATGAGCCTCTCATGGCCTCTGATGCACCCAGGGAAAGGAGGACAAAGAGAACAGGAGAGAGAGAGGAAAGAGAGAGACAGAGAGAGAGAAGAAAGAGAGAGAGAGAGAGAGAGGAAAGCGAGTGGCTAATGTCTTTCAAACCACCACCTCTTTAAACCTTTAACCCACCTGAAATTAGCTTGAAATTAACCTTACCTAGAATTAGCTTTAAACTTACCTGAAATTAGCTTGCTATCATTCAACTTACAGCAAAGTGTGTATTAAAATGGGTGCTGAAGAGACCGAAACAGGTGATTGCTGTTGCTCCATGGGACATGGGACACTGTGTCCATGCTTTTGTTTGTTTCCCCATTGCAGTGGACAAGGCCCTCTTTTAGCTGGTTGATGTCTTCACTCCTTCTTATGTTAAAACACTGCACTGAGTGTGTGTGTGTGTGTGTAAGAGTTTTTCCTCTTGAGACACGTGTTAAGCCTCATGATGGCCACCTGCGCTGTGAGTGAGTGAGAGGCTCGCAGTCTTTAGTGTCCATTATGTGCTCAGACTGACTCACCTTCCCCCGTCAGTGGAAATATCCGCGTCCAGCGTGGCTGCCGCCCTTGGTAGAGACACTGGTCATTAACTCCGCACAGCAGTCTCCGTGCTCCTCGAAATGAACCCAGTTACCTACACTCAGATGTCCCGCATGGAACAGTTATAGGGGGGCGGGGGAGGGTTCAATTAGACGGTGTTGTTTGTGGAGAGAAGCTACAGTTAAGTGGCTCTGACTCAACACTTGTCTCTTAAAAAAGGCCTCTTGTCTGTCAGGACGGGTGGTAAAAGAGCATACTTGCTCTGACACGGAAAAAAGATGCACTAAATAGGCTGCATTTAGAGTGCTTATGTAGTGTTTGAGCACTTAACGTGCTTTGAATTTCATGACTAGAAAAGCTATGTTGTAGAACAGGAACATGATCCAACCCCCACATACCCCCCCCCTCCCACCCCGCCCAACACTGTCCCCAACTTTTCAGACTTTTTCCATTTCTCCTGGTCCACTGCCTCTTTATGCCACACAACTCGTCTGATTTTGTATTGCACCCCATCTGTGAGATCAGCTGTCAGCACAGGTGGTGGTAGAGTTGATTCTGAAGGACAGATGCTGTGTTGTGCATATGGCCTATACTGGATGAATGTCGATAAATGACTGTCACCGATAAATGACTGTCACCACAGTTGGCCTGCTATTAGTGTGTTACAGATGCTGATGGTGTTGCTCATGCGGCTAGTTTCCTGTACACGGATTAAGTCCTTGTGAAAGACTGAAGGGGAACCTTAATGAGGATCTCCATTGATAAATAACTTATTAGTTTAGGACTAGATTTATCTGGCCCATGGTGTTTACACTGGGCTATGGCATTCCCATGCTGACTGTTGCATTAGTCACAGGCGAACAAGATTTGTCATCATAGTTGAATTAAAAATTAAACTCAACTGGGGGTTGCTCTGGTTAAGACTCATTTATTCACCATGAACTCATAGCCCTTAGGCCCCTTATCATAAGACCGGGTCCTTGATGACGCAAACTTTCAAGGAAAGGTTAACTCAAAGGCCAGACCCTCCAATGTAACTTAATTAGTGAAAGCTTGTTTGATCAGTATCTGGGCATTACTGTGCCTATGACTGTGTCCAGGGATGGATTACTGCACGGGCCTACCGGGCCCAGGCCCAGGGGCCCAAGGGGTCAGGGGGCCCTGAAGCCCAAGTCTTTGCATGGAATCATTGCCTCAATATCAGCAAATCAGGATGTAGGCTATGAATCTGATTGAATTTAGTATTGGCCATCCCCAAAATGCACCAGAATACAGGAAATCACATCAAACAAATGAAACATTTTCTGGGGGAGGACCCCCAACCCCCCCCCCCCCCCCTCCCACATATATGACAATAAGCGGGGGGCCCTTAATATATCTGGGCCCAGGGGCCCGAAAGTTCATAATCCGCCCCTGACTGTGTCTATGTAGATGTGACTCCTGCATCACAGACCGTTTTGCGGGTGGATCTCCATTGGCTTGGCACCATAAGCCAAACAAACCAATCTGTGCTTCTAGTCAAGTATGTGGGAAAAAACGACTATGCACCCCCCTTACTCTCTACTTGCCTATCTCTCTCTCTCTCTCTCTCTCTCTCTCTCTCTCTCTTTCTCTCTCTCTCGGTAGTCAGGAAGGCCAGTATTTGTCACAGTCATGAGATTTCTCCACCGCTGCTGATAGTATATAAACAAAGGTTTCATTGTGTTTCAGATACTACTGATAGGTTCACACAGCTCTGAAATGAATCTGCACACACTGAGCCAACAGCTGACTTTCCACAAGCCACAAGCCTTTGCAAGGGTTTTGAATTGTTTTTGCTACACTCTCCTGTTGATGTTAATTTCAATCAACATTGCTTGTGTTTGTTTCTGCAGCCAAATACCTTTTCAGCATCATTTGTTCTCCCAATTATGGAACATGATCAAAGCTAACAGGAGGAGTTCCGTTTCACAAAGCAGCGTCAACATCAGTGAGCCAAATACACCATACAGTAAACACCATGGCAGTAATGTGAGAGTGCAGTTTAGCGCACCCAGTACTTCAACCACTCAATCAGTACCTCTCATTCACATCCCATCATGAGATGCAAATTCCACAGGTCACTTGTGTGGAACAGCAAACACTGGGCCTGGATAGTGGCTACGTTTTGCCTCAATGACGGGATAATTTATTTATTTTATTTTTTAGATTTTTTTAATTGATTTTTCTGTTCTTAAACATCAACAGAGCAATGAAACTTTGTCCACAGACAGAGTTTAGAACGTTTGTGTGTATCTGCAGGTGGGGTGGGGGGACTGTCTTTCTCCACTGTTATGTAAAATATGTCGTTAGTTTTTAAAAAGAAAAAATAGCTTTAAATCCAATATTCACCTTCTCTAGTATTGCCTGAGCTACTGTAGCACTCCAGCAATCCCCTCACCCTACCACACCCCCCATGTGCCTGTGTGGACACTAACTCATGGAAAATAATCTCTCATCACCTCGCTCTGGCAAAGGGAGCGTGATTCATAACCTCTTTCTCTCTCCTTCTCTCTCTCTCTCTCTCTCTCTCTCTGCACACTAAACAGAGAGCTATTACGCCCGGGCCAGGAAAATTCCTTGCTTGGAATCAGCCATGAGGTCAGAGAGGGCACCGGCAGCCCTCAGTAGCCCTGAGCGCAGACCGAGGGAGGAGAGGAGAGGAAAGGAGAGTAGACAAGAGGAGGGGAGGGGCGGGGAAAGGACAGGAGCTGCCATGAGTTATGGCTCGAATTATGGATGAAAGGGAGGGAGAGAGAGGCTCGGAAAGAAAAAAAGACAGTGAGAGAGAGAGGGAGAGAGAGACAGAGGAAAAGAGAGGGAGGGAAGGAGAAAGAAGGGAAGAGAGGAGGCAAGTAGATAACAGGGAAGAGAAAAAGAAAATGGGAGAGAGAGAGAGAGAGAGAGAGAGAGAGAGAGAGAGAGAGAGAGAGAGAGAGAGAGAGAGAAAGGGAGCTCAGGACAAAGAGATAGGGAGGGAAGATGTGTGAGGAAATAGCATGGTCATGCTGGCACTGTTCCTTATGAGTGTGAAAGATGCCAGCAGTTTTATCCTTCTCGCCATTTAATACAGTTGACTGTGCAGCTGCTAAAGCAGCACATGCTGGATTACAATACAGGTTTACATCTGTTGACATTGATTGCATTTGCAGACACTGTTTACATTTGTTTCATATGTGTGCTTTGTCTGCTTTGTACACTGCTGTAAAAAAAAACATTGAACAATTGGGACAAGATACAGACGCACTGTCAGACATAACTTATGTAGCATACAGTCTAAATGTAAGTCTTCTGAAGCGCTGTTATTTTTAGCGTCTGATTGAATACTTTGTGCAGAGGAACCTCAGACACAAAGCGCTCGGGCTTTTTCGGCTGGTCCACAAATCTCCTTAGCTGGAGGCAGTGCAGCTAATCTGTGGACTCCCGGCGTTCAGATTCTAGAGCCATAAGAGGCTTCATTGTGGCTCATAGCACCAGACTCCTAATCTGCTCTGGTAAGGGTCTGGCAAACATCTAGCACTCTCTTTCTCTCTCTCTCTCTCTCTCTTTCTCTCTCTGTCCCTCTCTCTTTCTCTATCTCCCTCTCTCATGCTCACCACTGGGGAGTCCCTCGATGGCACATCGCTGCCTCTACAACAGCCAAACGGCCTCGACAGAAGTGCGAGGATGCTTTGACTCCAAGTGTGAAATTCCTACTGGTGCATTTGCAATGACAAAGACAAAAGAGACCAAACATGGCAACGCTGTTTGTTTTCCATAACACTTTTTTTTTGTCACCAACGTCCTTTGTAAAGGATACAAAATGGGATTTTTTTCTCTTTGTATTTAAACCCACAGAACAGTGGACAGTTGCCGCTGTGCAGTGAAACATCCGCCCCAAATCTCTCGCCCATGTCTCTGAGATGCAAGTGAATGTCATATTGTCTTCTGGCAGACGACTCTTTGCAGAAGAGCCCAATCTCACGCATCCATACATTAGCCAAAGCTGATTAGCACAGACGGCGCACTAGCCTAATTTCAGAATGTAGGTCAAGCGGGCTGAGAGGAGCCGTTGGATGCCGGATCACCTGTGAGTTTGTGTGTGTGTGCTTGTGTGTATGTGTGCATGTGTGTGTGTGCGCGTTTGTGTGTGCGTGTATGTGTGCGTTTGTGTGTGTATGTGTGGATGTGTGCGTGTGTGTTTGTGTGTGTGTGTGTGTGTGTGTGTGTGTGTGTGTGTGTGTGTGTGTGTATGTGTGCGTTTGTGTGTGTGCGTGTGTGTTTGTGCCCATTTTCTCCACTCTTTGAAACCCTCTCATCCCATCTAAGGTGTTTTTTGGATGATCGTTGCATTATTGGGTCTGAGCCCCAGATAGAAATCTCAAAACGCAAATTCACATTGGCAGACATCTGCAGGAAGACACACACACACACACACACACACACACACACACACATGCAAGGTGCCATCGTGTGGATTGTGTTGGGCCTGTTTGCCACTTTTGCGGCCAAACGGATGATAATCCCATTACAGCCACTTTCATCATCCCCCACATCTCTAGATTAGATTAGATTAGATTAGACATCCCTCACAGCCCACCACTCTCCGATGAGTAAAGGGGGCCATTTCATGTCTGTCTAGATGGCGAGGATCTGTGACTATGACACTCTTCAGGATATCCCAGTTTTTAGGTTACAGCAAGCGGATCAGGAGGAGACTACAGAGAACAGGGACAACGGGGCTACAATGGGTTGGGTTGAGCATCAAAATACACATAAGGACATAAATTGCCCCTCTGTCTGTCTGTCTGTCTGTCTGTCTCTGTCTCTCTGTCCCTCTTTTGCTTTCTTACTCTCTCTCTCTCTCTCTGCATGTGTGTGTATGCTGAGTAGGAATAATTGCACATGCATACAGAATATCATTGAAAATCTATTTTCTTTGTAAATGTGCAAATATTTATGTTTTTGTGAGTATGACTTTATGTGCTTCTGTCTTGAAATATTGAGACTATTACTGTAAAGTCTGCTTTTGTACAGCAAGTGTTCTTGCACGGCAAGTCCCGTCTCCCAAAGTTTTATCCTGCCAAGCTTCCTACATTCCACCACTGAAATTGTGATTACACCCATATTCCATCTAGAGGCGTGATCTGCTTTCAGTATGATAAGAAAATAAACAGATTCCTCATTCACAACACAAGATATTTCTGATTCCAAACCCTAGTCAGCCCAAACTTCCTCTTTCCCCCCTCACAAGCCTTTCACCTCATGGTCACCTTCTTTACGGTCATCCTTTTCTATTCATCTACTTTCACCACTCCATTTCAATTTCGATTTCACTTAATTTCATTTCATTTCATCACCAATGGCATATTTAAAGGCGGATCTAATCCCTCTCCAACTCTTGGAAAATTGTTTAGGACTGCTCTCAGTAATGACAGAAGAGGAAAAAAGAGGCCACAATAAATCTCACTCACTAAAAATGGAAAAGGGACGGAATGAAAGTGGAGAGAGAGGGGGAAAAAAAATCTAAACCGAGAAAGGCGGGTCAAATCTTGAGCAGATGGCCAGGGGCAGATTATCCAGTGGCCAGTGGTGGACGGCTGCAGTGTCATTGGCGGGAGAGAGGAAGAGCGGGATAGAAGAGAGGAGAGGAGAGAAGGGGAGAGGGGAGGAGAGGAGAGGAGAGGGGAGGAGAGGAGAGGAGAGGAGAGGAGTGGAGAGGAGAGAAGGGGAGAGGAGAGGAGAGGAGAGGAGAGGAGAGGAGAGGAGAGGGGAGGAGAGGAGAGGAGGGGAGAGGAGAGGACAGGAGAGGAGTGAAGGGGAGAGGGGAGGAGAGGAGAGAAGTGGAGAGGAGAGGAGAGGAGAGGACAGGAAAGGAGAGGAGAGGAGAGGAGTGGACTCTTTAAAGAGCAGGTTTACTAGTGGAGGCTTGCTTCCAGCATGGTGCTTAGAGAGAGAGAGAGAGAGAGAGAGAGAGGGATAGACAGAGATAGAGAGAGAGAGAGGGAGAGAGAGGGGGGAAGAGAGAGAGGGATAGAGAGAGAGAGGGAGAGAGAGGGGGGAGAGAGAGAGAGAGGGAGAGAGAGGGGGGATAGAGAGAGAGGGAGAGAGAGGGGGGAGAGAGAGAGAGAGGGATAGAGAGAGAGAGAGGCCCCATCTCATTTCACTCACGTGCGAGCCCACAACACTCTCATGCAGTGTGTCATCTGGTGTGATTGCCAGATGTGTTTTGCGTGTAATATGTGTGTGTGTGTTTGTTTATATGTGTGTGTGAATGTAGGCTATGTTTGATTTAGTGCTTGTTTTTGTGGGTGTATTTGTGTGTAAGTGAGTGTATTGGTGTTTTGCATGTATGTGTTTACTGTGTGTGTGTGTGTATATTTGTGTGTGTGTGTGTGTGTGTGTGTGTGTGTGTGTGTGTGTGTGTGTGTGTGTGTATTTGTGTGTCCATGTGTGTGTTTGTTTATTGTGTGTGTGTGTGTGTGTGTGTGTGTGTGTGTGTGTGTGAGAGTGAGCGTGAGAGAGCTTTTGGACTGAGGAGACTTATTCACTCCCAGTCTGAGCTCATCTGGGCCCGTGCAGCTGCATGGGAACTACACGGCTCCACAGCACAACACAGCGCTTCCCTCCCTCGTCTCCACACCACCCACTCAGTTTTCCCACATCTGTACGGCGGGTCAAATATCACCGCCCCCTACCCCCCCTCCTGCACTCTGTGAGCATCTGCTCCGATGGCTCGCCTTTCAGAGAGCGGATGATGCGCACTCCCCCTAAACTCTCCACCCGAGCGCCAATGCTGTGACAGCTGAAATCCTGGCG
Source organism: Alosa pseudoharengus (assembly GCF_046254945.1). Taxonomy (NCBI): domain Eukaryota; kingdom Metazoa; phylum Chordata; class Actinopteri; order Clupeiformes; family Clupeidae; genus Alosa; species Alosa pseudoharengus. The sequence goes on along the minus strand of NW_027468598.1, from coordinate 20,788,370 downwards.
ACCCCCCCCCCCCCCCCCAAAAAGAAAAAATCCAGACCTCTGACACGTTTCTGAGAGCCTGCAGGGTGTGAGAGGGAGACCTGTGGATCGATTCAAATTCGGTGCGGAGGTGGGACTTCAGGAAATCAGAGCTGCGTCCAAGACAGATGACTGCTTCGCAGGGTCAAGAGGGGGCCTCCATCTGCCCACTAATGAGTAGGGTCATCCCCAAGAAACATCCTGTGACCGCTTGCTGCTCCACAGGCAAAGCCCTCAGGCACGATGGGGAGAGAAAAACCACAAACCAGTGAACACCCTGAAAAACTAGCATCTATCTTCACTGTAGCATGGGGGTGGAGCTAGATTTTTAAACAGCTGATAGAGTGTATGTGTGTTTGTGTGTGTGTGTGTGTGTGTGTGTGTGTGTGTGTGTGTGTGTGTGTGTGTGTGTGTGTGAGAGTGTTGAGGGGGTGGGGGTGTGAGTCTTTCAGCACAGTTGCCTGTGAGTATAGCAGCCAATGAGAAAAAAGGTACAGAGTAGCGGTTGCCAGGGTGAGGAGTCTGTCTTTCCACTGAGCCTGTGCCTGATTGGCCAGGAGCCGCTGCTAAGCGAAAGCAGCCCTGCCAATTGGAAACAATCAGTGTTTTGTTGCTGAGGCCAGGCCATCCCGACACAAACATAATATTTATTGGCCCCCAGGTCTCCTAAAGGTGAGGGTGCTCCTCTCTTTGCATTAACCCCCTTCAGTGGGTAATGGTCCTTGCGGCAGAGAGAGAGAGAGGCAGAGATATTTCTGATAAGAAGCTCTTTCTGATCAGGCACCAGCCACAAATCCCCATTCCAAACAGGCATCTGACAAATCCACCAGTTGCTGGGTGAATAGTTAACTGTATTTGCAATGTAAACAATTGAATGTGTTATTAGAAAAATGGGGTAAACCTAATAGTGAATTTTTAAATGCTAGAATACAAACACACACATATCACATATATTTTTTTCCTCACATCATTCTTTTTTTCCATTTTATTTACTGAATTGTATTACATATCATAACATATTCTATTAATAATCTATTACATACGAATAATGATTCATTGCTAATATACTGCTACCTCTGTTGGTTACAATAGTTCCTTGTCTGTGTCACTCTCTCAACCACAATCAAACTCATGGACTGAGTGATGAGTTGGCTTTTCACACGCCTTCCTCTGCCACCGTAGATAACACAGACTCTTCTCAACTCTAAGCACATGTCAACAACACAGTGCAGCTCTCAGTGCTGATTGTAACCGTCCCTGGTTAATTAATCCTCCATACATCTGCTGCCTATTAGGCTCTTCATAAATAGAGCCCGTAATGGCTCCTCAAAGGCCTTTAGCTGTCATCCTGAGCGCTAACATCAGAAGCAGATGATAGTGAACCTTTTTAGTGTCTTTTACACTCAAGGGAGACCAGATCAGTAGCAAATTTGGGGGTTTCGTTGCTTACTTTAAAAGCGCACGCAACTTTTTTATTTTACTCTTATAAACCCTCTGAAACGCGTCAATGTGACCACAGCATGGAAGATTGGCTCTATTTGCATACTTTATTGACTGTTAACCACATCACAGATGAGCCCGTTTCCATTCATAAGACCCCTTCATGAGACCCCTGCATAAGGAGCCCTTTTGAATTTTTATTTTTGGTCACTTTGATGTCCCGTGATGATGTTTGCTTTTGACCCGTTACTTTAAGGACCTATTGTTCTGTGGACAACCCCCTTTTGCACTGTAGTCTCTGGTGTTGTGGTTTGAGTGCTCTCTGTGGATGAAACAAGAGGAAGAGGACCTTGAGGGAAGACAATGGTTTTTTACATGAGTCTGTGTTTGCTGATGCAGACAAATGTGTTTGTCATTGCTCGCAATTGTCCCCCGTTTTCACAGCTTCCGCTTGCTAGGGGAGCGTGAGAGCAACAAGGGCTTGTCTGAGACAGAGGCTTTTGTCTCACAGTTAGTCTGTGGGGTTAAAAACACACACACATTGTCAGAGCTGCGCTCATTTTTAGATTTCGCCTCTGCAGGAAGGTGTCAAACAGAACCTTGTCGTGTCACTCGTAACAATCATTTGGTGGTGTCACCGTCATCGCCCCATTCAGACGGAGCCTTTTGGGATGACATCAGAAGCACAAGCACATCATAGCAGAAGCATATCCAAATGCATCCTTGTACAGCCGCCACCTCCCTCACGCTTGTCAATTAGCCTGGATGTGACTAACTGTAATGACAACCAGTAGTGCTCATGCTGACACTCTGTAAAAGGGCTATGTACCCTCCAAGTCCTCACCATAGACTGAGCTGCTTTATTCTGTCAAGCTACAGGTGCAATGACAATTTTGGTTAATTGGTATTTTTTGATTTCCGCTAAGTAAATTAGCTGCTAATTGTATCCGGAGCAGAGTTGACAGCGAGCCTGGAAAAATGTCACCCGTGTCTCGCTTCTCAAACAACAGAAGCGCTAATCGTCAGCTGCTTGTGAATGACTGAATCGAATCAACATGCCAGAACAAAAGAGCTTTAATTGAATCATTCTGGTGGGCTGTGACAGCGAGCGGTGGGCATCCTCCTACACGTTAATTACACGTGTCAAGGGGGCCAATGGAGGGCCGCCCAGGATGTGAGGGACCGGCATGACAGGACACAGACAGATACTTCTGATGTGAACTGGCATCTGATGGCATTAAAAAACTGAGTGTGTGTGTGTGTGTGTGTGCGCGCGTTTTGTGTGTATGACATCTGTTCATCGAAAAACTGAGGTAAAATGAAATGAGCTGAGAATGTGGAGGTTGTTGTAGAGACATATCATTAATGCTGAATCGAATAAAAACCCATTCATATTTACATTTTATTTTAGAAAAAATAGAACTGCCACTGATTAATGCTTGCAGGAGAGATTTATTAGGGCCCATGATTGAGAACAAGCATGGCAGGACACAAAGAGAGATTCTGTGGGAGTTGACATCACTTCATTGAAAAACTGAGTGTGTGTGTGTGCCTGTGAATGTGTGTGCCTGTGTATGTGTGTGTGTGTGTGTGTGTGTGTGTGTGTGTGTGTGTGTGTGTGTGTGTGTGTGTGTGTGTTTGTGTGTGTGTGTGTGTGTGTGTGTGTGTGTGTGCACATGTGTGTATGAGTGTATGTGTGTATGTCACACATTTGGAAGGATGTGGAAGTTGTTGTAGAGGCGTATCATTTATGCTGAATCTAGCAGAACCCCATTCATGTTTACATTTGATTTTTCAAAAAAAGAAGAGCAACTGGTAACTGTTCGCTGGAGAGATTTATAGAGGTGAAGTACTGTGACTTCCTGAGCCAATGTTTCACATGAGGAGGGGTGGGGGTATCCTCAGTGTGCACATTTAGCCTGTGTGTGCATGCAAGTGAGTGTGTGTGTGTTTGTGTTTATGTGTGTGTGCCTGCCTGTGTAAAGATTTATGGGGTTATGGTGCCACTTCCTCTGAGTTTGAGTGGAGTCACATGCTGTGGGTTGTTGTCCAGTGTGTGTGTGTGTGTGTGTTTGTGTGTGTGTGTGTGTGTGTGTGTGTTTGTGTGTGTGTTTGTCTGTGTGTGTTTGTGTGTGTGTTTGTGTGTGGTCAACTCTTTGTCTTTGTGTGTTTGTCTGATTTCCTTCATGTTTGTGTGGATGTAGGAGTGTCTCTGAGCATCTGCATAATGTCTGAGTGCCTATGTGTGTATTCTGTATGTGCATGCATAAATATATGTGTTAGGTCTGTCTGTACGTTAGTGTGTTCATGTGAGTGTGTGCATTTTCTGTGTATACAGCACGTGTGTGTGTGTGTGTGTGTGTGTCTTGAATGTGAATGTGTATGTGAGAGGAAGAAAGAATATGTGTGTGAGTGTGTGTGTGTGTGTGTGTGACGGAGTGAATGTGAATGTGTATGTGAGAGGGAGAGAGTATATGTGTGTGTGTGTGTGTGTGTGTGTGTGTGTGTGTGTGTGTGTGTGTGTGTGTGTGCGTGTGTGTGTGTTTGTGTGTGTGTGTGTATGTGTGTGTGCGTGTGTCTGTTCATTGTATGCTGAGTTCCCAGGGAGATGGCTCACATCTGGGGTTGTGGTTGGCAGGCGCCAGTCTTCCCCCAGCGCCGGCACCACAGACGCACACACGCATCCAGGCCTGGCCCGGTGTCACCAGTCCAGTCCCCATTCAGCAGCACACAGGGCCTGTCTGCTCTCATACACACTCCCCATTTAGCTTGGAGTAGTACAAGTCACCGCCTCTAAGTAGCTGATGAATGGGACTGTAAAACCGGTACTGTTGATATCAATGACACCGTATTGTAACTTGACCACTTACAGTTTTTTAGTAGCCACATGATGTAAGCAAAAAATAGTAAAACGAATTGAGTAAAAGGACCGAAAACAACTTAATCATTGCCGTATTTAGTAAACAAAAGTATCAGTTGCAGCATTCAGATTCTTGAAGAAGAATGCATGTTAATTATTCACAGCTTTTCTAATTTTGTTCGGCGGCTTTGCTTGTGGAAAGGACTCCATTCCTCCCTGCATTACCAAGCAGCCATGTGTTCTTGGCAATCCTGTTTCTGGAGACACAAACGTCTGTGGATGGCAACGGGTACCCCAACCCCACCCCACCCCCCCTCCACATTAGGGTTTGCCTGTCAGTCTCCCAGGAGACACACAAAAGTGTGTGTGTGTATACAAAAGTGTGTGTGTCTCTTGGAGACTGACAGGCAGACCCCAATGACTCCAGCACTTCATTTGCAGCGCTGTGATTACTTCTAATTCCGACTTGCAGCGCGGAGCTCATATCGGCCGCCAAGAAGGCTCTGAAATTATCAGCGCTGGGTAGAAATAAAACCAGACAGAATTATTTCCATTTTTTTTTTGCTGTCTGTTCATTCCACCGTGCAGATTTGACATCCGTGGCCCATTTCGCGCTCTCGTTAAAGAAAGACTTTTGATGTAATACTTTCTACACAATTCGTGGCGCCTTTTGAAAGCCGCAGTTGGACAGCCGACAGGCAAGTGTTGACCGCGCCATTGTTTGGAGTCGTTTTGGAGTAATTGAGGCCATTGAATAGAGGAAGGCAGGCTTTTGACAGAGGAAAGTTTACTCATGACATTATGTTGACTGTGCTCTGTGTACATCTCCCGAGAGCAGTAAATATAACCCCACGTGTGTGCGGCACATGTGCTCAAGGATAGGGAGATAAACCATCTGTATGTATATGGGTGTACATATGTGCGTCCATGTATGTGTATGTGTATGTTTGCATATGTGTGTGTGTGTGTGTGTGTGTGTGTGTGTGTGTCTGTGTGCGCACGCTTTGGTGTGTCCGTGTATGTAAATGTGTGTGTGTGTGTGTGTGTGTGTGTGTGTGTGTGTGTGTGTGTGTGTGTGTGTGTGTGTTTGTGTTTGTGACGGAAGGGTCTGCCAGGGGTACGCTAAACGGATGGGGCCCTTGGGACCCCTTTGTCATGGAAGTGTCTCCCCAGCTAGTTTTAAGGTCTCTCTCTCTGTCTTTCTCTCTCTCTCTCACTCTCTCTCTCTCTCTCTCTCTCTCTCTCTCTCTCTTCCAGTGTCAGTTTCCAGCACATGGAGTGCATTATCCTCACAATCACATATGCTGGAACACACCCAGCCAGACAGCCCTGAAGTCAAGCATATTTATGTGTGTGTGTGTGTGTGTGTGTGTGTGTGTGTGTGTGTGTGTGTCTGTGTGTGTCTGTGTGTGGCAAGGTCTGTGTGTATTTGGGTGGGTGTATTTTGTGGGGGTTTTCCCCCTGTTTTGTTTTGAAAATGTTGCTATATTGAATAGGTTGTGTTACACAACAGGGCAAAGGTTTACTAGTGGCAAACAAGACTGTGTTGTCAATTAACATGTCAGAGGGCACTGGAATGTTGACCCCAAACAACAAGCTGCCCTCACTGTGTTTGTTTACTGGGATGGTTGCTGTTTATATCACTTTTTTGACAGGAAATGGTCCACATGCATTAGGCGACTTTTACAGTCTCACATTACAATATAAAAAAAACCTCCTGCTTCCCTGCTGTGGTGGGCGAGAGATTTCAAAAACGTCCCTGTTCAGATTCTTCCCGGCCAATGAAAAAACGGAGTTCCATGCTGTTCCACAGGCCTGGGATTGGTTCATGGTCTGTACAGCTGAAGCAGCAAGACCTCACCGTACAGGAAGTGCTCAAAACCGGTTACTCTGCAGTTCGCTCCCCATGTAGAGTCACATTACACAGAAAACAGTGACCACTCTTTAAATAACACTTGTCCTTTATAGGCCGCCACCTTTGACTGACATGACAAGAAAACTGAGCTTTAGCAAAAATAACCAAATGGAGACAAATGAATGGACAGACGATCAAAAACACCTTGCCATGGGGAACCCTTTTTCTTGAGACCTATTAAACTGAAAAGAAAAAAAAGCGTGTTCTGTGTGGGAACGTGGGAACCGTTTTCATCTCCAACTGAATTCTTCTCAGCTGACATCATGCTCTCATCCCTTTCCTCCCTTTCCCAGACAACATCGTGATGACAGCTTACAGTGAAACCAGCGGTAACCTCACCGGTAACAGCCATTCTCCTTCACCTCCTGTGGTCCTGGATGACACGCCCTCTCCAGGTTAAAGGATAACAGCGCCGGTGATAGGCTATACCCTGCAGATATTTGTGCAGTCTTATTGTCTCAGTCACCTAGACTGATGCAGATGTGACCAATCACAGGGGCTGTGCCATCAGTGCCACGGCCAGGGTTAAACATTAAATGCAGCGAAACCTGCCTGCTATGCGTCAGGCTTCTGTGTTAACCTTCAGTGGCCTCTCGTGCAACCTCTCTCACGTGAGTCCCTACCCTCCATGTGCTTCTCTCTCTTTCTTTCTCTCTCTCTCCCTCTCTCCTTTTTTCTCTGTCTCTCTTTCCTTTTCTCTCTGTCTCTCACTCTGTCTCCTTCGCTCTTTGTCTTTCTCTCTCATCTCATCGCTGCACACACACACCCACACACCCACACACACACACACACACACACACACACACACACACACACACACACACACACACACGCACATGCATTTGATGCTTGCGCTGTTAAACTACTGCGACAAGTGGAGTGGCCTTGTCTATCAATTATGCACCAGGACAGCAGACTGCAGGATTAGAAAAGAGTTACAGACGATACTGCTCAGGCAGTAACCTGATTCGTATGTACTGTGTGTGTGTGTGTGTGTCTGTAGAAAAAAAAGGCAGAGAGAGAGATAGAGAGAAAGAGAGACAGAGAAGGAGGGTGTGAACTGTAGTTATAATGAGTTCTACTCATTTTTTGTGGCCTAACAGTCCTAGTCCTGTCTGTTTACATGCAGGTGCCATTGAGCAGGTGAGAGAACAGCCTCTCACATAAAAGGTTATTACGATTGTTAACCCACTGACTGCTGTGGTCAGTGTCATGAGAAACCCCCAAAGAACAGGCCAGGGACAGTGAAGCAGGCCAGGGACAGTGAAGTAGTGGACACTGTATGAGGATATGAGAGGACAGAATCTACACCCACACACACACAATCACACTCATTCTCTCTCTCTCTCTCTCTCTCTCTTTCTCTCTCTCACACACACACACACACACACACACACACACACACACACACACACACACACACACACACACACACACATACACACACACACACACACACACACACACACACACACACACACACAATTATACCACTAGCCCTCTCCTGGCAGCAGTCTCCTCCCCAGTAATTATGCTGCAGGAGGGGAATAATGGGTCTAATCCTGGAAGAGAGGGCCGGTGTGTGTGTGTGTGTGTGTGTGTGTGTTCACCTGTGACGTAGCAGAGCGAGTTTCAGTTGGTCTTTCACACTGCCCCACCACACCTCTGTCTCTCTTTCATACACCCGGGCATACAGATACCCTACACTCACAAACAAATACAAACACAGACACAGACACACACACACACACACACACACACACACACACACACACACACACACACACACACACACACACACACACACACACACACACACCTGTCAGGACAGACAGAGGCCACATAGTCTCACACACCCTCACATTTTCCCAAAACTTTTACTATTGGAGCAAATTATTTTGTCTCATGTTTCACATACACATAGGGTTCATATGCAGTCTCCTCTCTATGCTGCATATCTTATGTCATGTTTCACATAGGGTTTATATGCAGTCTCCTCTCTATGCTGCATATCTTATGTCATGTTTCACATAGGGTTTATATGCAGTCTCCTCTCTATGCTGCATATCTTATGTCATGTTTCACATAGAGTTTATATGCAGTCTCCTCTCTATGCTGCATATCTTATGTCATGTTTCACATAGGGTTTATATGCAGTCTCCTCTCTATGCTGCATATCTTATGTCATGTTTCACATAGGGTTTATATGCAGTCTCCTCTCTATGCTGCATATCTTGTGTCATGTTTCACATAGGGTTTATATGCAGTCTCCTCTCTATGCTGCATATCTTATGTCATGTTTCACATAGAGTTTATATGCAGTCTCCTCTCTATGCTGCATATCTTATGTCATGTTTCACATAGGGTTTATATGCAGTCTCCTCTCTATGCTGCATATCTTATGTCATGTTTCACATAGGGTTTATACGCAGTCTCCTCTCTATCCAGCATGTCTAACGTTACAGCCATCAGTAAACCAATGAAGCGCTGCAGTTGCTCTGTAAAAGGACCATGGAATGTTTACTGGCTGCAAAGTGAAAAAGGGAGGGAAGATTATATGGTCCTCCACCTCCCGAGCGGGATTGAGTTGCTGATAGCATGTTGTAAAAGCGAGAGTGTCCGTATCTCCCTTCTCTTTTCCTCACCTTTCTCTGGTTATCTTAGAGGTGTACCCTTTCCCTTTTGCAGTGGAAAGACTTACCTCATTGTCTCACTTTCTCTGAGGGCCTCCTGGCACATATTTTCTGTTTTAATACGCGAATGTATATCAGAGGGTTCACTCGCGTGAGTTGGTTATGACAAGCTAGTGTTGGATCTCTCGAGCACAATAAACACAGTGCTTTGCCAGTGCGAGCGCGGTGTTATTTTATCCTCATCGTTTGGCAGTTGGCAGCCGCCTCCGGCGCAAAGTGACACCACAGAGAGCTGTAACTCCAGTTTCATCTTACCTCACGCAAGACACGGCTAAAGTTTTACAAGCCCATATTGACCTTCATCACCTCCCCTCGACAACACACTGGGAACAAGAGAGTGGCCTCTCCTGCTAGGCAACAACAGGCCAATTAAGAGACCGAGCGTTTTTTTTCTTCCTCTTCTTCCTCTTCCAGGTTGTTTTGGCTGCTGGTGGTATGATTCATGGTCGTGCCTTTTTATGAGCTTCTGCAGCCAATGAGGAGATGGATTCGTAAATCACAGTGCTAACGTAAAAATGCTGCAGCCCTAAGAACTACAGTTTAACTCAATCTTTTTTTTCATCATCTTGGCCAGTCTTGCTTTTGTCCTTAGTGTAATTCTTTCAGTTGTCTCTCTCTTTTCGCTTCGATAGACTTCTATGGTCTGACTTTAGGAGCAGAGGTATAGGCTGACTCTGCAGTAAGGCTTTAGTTATGTACACTGTCACTGTCTTGAAAATGCTGCAAGATGTAATACACAGCTCTTAACAGCTCAATTTCTGCATATTCAAATTCAATCTCTGCACATTTACAGTCTCCATGCAACTCCTGCCAAGTGTAATTCATTTCAAAACATTCATACAAACTATGCCAAAGTTGCTGCAAAATGGTCTACAAGAGAAAGCATGCAACATTAATCTGCTCTGACTTCTTTGCCAAGTAAGTAAGCAAGTTAGAACCTCTGCCATATAAAGATGTATATCATTAAACACAACACAACAAACAACAAGCCAGCAAATTCAAAAAACGATTGCCAGAACCACAGGGTAAATACAGAAGAGCATTTCCACAACTAACACATTCCTGCATGTTCTATTCCCTCTCTTTCTCTCTTCTGCTCTCTTTCTCTCTCTTTCTTTACTTCTCTCCCTCTCTCTGCTGCCAATTTGATAAAATAATATTCCTAAGTGTTCGCAGACGCAGCGATCAATGGGAAGTTGGCTGCGTGTGTGTGTGGCTGCCGATGGCTTGCTGGCGGGTTTGGCTGGATTACCGGGATTAGAGGAATCAAACTCACGGTGGAGAGTGGTGGGGCTGTTTATACAAACGCACGCTGATCCAAATCGGATGAATTTTAATTGCGACTGCATGGATAAATAGATCATCATGCGAACTGGCTCCAAGAGCAAGCAGGCTTTATGTAATTACAAAGTCTGCTTCCATTTTCATAATTGAATATTGTTTTCGGAAGCATAACAGTATTGCTGTTTTAATAATGTATGAATATGGATGTGTTTCCTCTTCAAACGCATCCAAAACTTTTGCATTATGCTCCAGTATTTTTTAACATGTACTGATTTCCCCCCATGTTTTCTTAATGTCTCCTCTTTACTCCCCAGTATAGCCTTACTTTTCCCTGTGTGTTTGCCAACTGCTGCTGTGCAATGCTTTGTGCTCCCATGCACCTGTGCTGGACTAAATGGATGGGTATACCTACTGTACACCCCCAGGCTTCTGTTCTGGGCCATAGATAGCCTGTTAGTGGGACTGAGGCTTTCTTGGTTTGTTTTTATTAGTGAGTGGTTTTGTGTATGTGCAGCTGTGTACGTGCATATGTGCAGAATGTGTGTGTGAGTGGTGTGTGTGTATGTGTTTGTGTTTGTGTGTGTGTGTGTGTGTGTGAGTGGTGTGTGTGTATGTGTATGTGTTTGTGTGTGTATGTGTGTGTGTGTTGGCGATGCTAAATATGGAGTAGTTGAGACTAAATGTACAACATTAGTCACAGGACCAGCGTGCTGATCACCGATCTCTGCAGACAGATCAGATTAGCATATATATTGATTGTCCAAAACAGGATCAGATGACATGGCAGGAAGGTCATCCTCACGACTGCTTCAGTTACTTTGACCTTGTCTCTCTCTCTCTCATTGAACTGATCTCTTCCCAATTTCACTCTCTCCTCAATTCCTCCTCATCCATCTTTTTTTGCCCGTGTAACTAACCTGTTGGGAAACTCATCATGGATGCCACTCAATATAAAGTGTAGAATTTGAATCAAAGAATCTATCTTCAAAATGTAGTGGTAGTGGCAGTAGAATCAGACTCATTTTTGTGAGCATTATCTTAGGTTCTTTTACACGTCACTGGGCCGCTTTCACTAAAGTTGAATACACAAGAGAATGGCAGAGAGAGAGTGTACATATGTATATGGGTGTACACAGCTTCGCAAGTCACAGTGTACATTTCACTGACATACCTGCGCACAGTGACCCCCCCTCCTCTCTAACCTCACCTCAGCGCTCTCTTCATCATCTCTTCCCATGATCACCTCATCGAGCCGCGTGAGAGACCGCCGCGACCTTGAGCGATCGTAAATCCAGGTTCTCTGGGAAACCACAGGCCCCGAGAGAGAGAGAGGGACAGAGAGGGAGAGAGAAAGAGAGGGAGAGAGAGAGAGCGAGAAAGAGAGAGAGAGGAGCACAGGTTGAGGGGTCGTGACCCCATGGCTCTGATGACAGGTGAGATGATGAAGACAGAGGGAGAGGAAGGAGGGGAGTTGTGAATCACTCCACAGAACCCCCCTCCCCCCACCTCCTGTCATACTCCCTCCCACTATACACCTCCTCCTACCCCCACCCCCTACTCTAACCTTACAACCCCACCCATGCCACACACACACCACACACACAACTGCCTTAGCTTGCGCTGTGTCAGTACTTCATGTAACCCCTGCCAAATGGCACCGTTAACGCTGTGTGTGTATGTGTGTGTGTTAATT